>NW_003299030.1:487556-633623 GCF_000151645.1 Tuber melanosporum
AGCCCCACACACTTGACACCACAGAGCCCATGCAGCTCCCTCAGTCTCCTATACAGATCAACCTTCCAACAGCTACAGGACTACTTATACCTAGCCCGACTGGGCAGTCACAGGTCTTGGCCACACTGACAGAACCCCATCCTCTGACATTGTGAAGCCAAGGGAGGCCTATCAGCTACAGCTGGAAGCCGCAAGAGAGGCAGTACCAACAGCCGAAGGTACTAGCACTAGCCACACCATCCAACTGAGCCAAACTGAAGTCCAGCCAAGCTGGAAAAGTATCAGGCAGGACTATTCACAGATTGCACAACTGGTTTGGCAAAAGGCTCAGACTAAATAATTGGCAAGAGGTACTCCCAACCGAGGTGGCAGGAACGGGGAAGTGCGAACAAAGAGAAGTAGATAAATGAAAGGTAGGCTCTACTTGCAATAGGTAACCCCACAAACAACAAGCCATAACTGAACTATACCAATGCACAGAAAACGTGGATGTCTGGCAGCCGATCGTCCCATACCACCTCAGGCAACAATGAAAAGCCACCCAGAGAGTAAAAGGTTTCAGAGTCAAAGCCATCCCCACAGAAGCGAGGAGGAGGTGCCTGACAGAACCACTGTAAATGCCATAATGACAAAACTAAAAGGGAATAGTAATAAAGCATATCGTAGAATTCAGACCATAGAAACGTAGAGTAACAAGGAAGAGTGGGGCCGGTGAGGCCTCAGTCTCTTGAGGAATAATGCAGCAGGTAAGAGGTGTTGAAACTTTGAAAGGTCATCAGTTTATCTCAAGGGTATTTTGTATAGTGAGAACTAAGAACTCTGTTAAAACCCTAAAAACATGAGCTGGTCCAAAGAATGACATGGGTGATCTCCCTAAACATAATATTCAAATTTCCCTAATCAAACGCGAAACCTGTGAGTAGACGATTGACAAGAAGCTGAAGACATTTCACGGAAAAAGGCTCATAAGCGACCGTGATGAAAAGCTTGAAGTGCCAGCATTGTAAGATAGCCAGCAGATGACGAAATGAGATGCAAACAAGTAGACAAGCCTTCAACCACACAACAACCCCCAAAGTCAGAATACTAGGTGACCCAGATAACTGTCCAGTAAAAGGAATCATCGTGAGTGCAGAAGCTGACCACCAAGGTGGAGCGAAGGTAAGGATGAGGAAGGTACTTAGAAGTTAACCTAATTTTATTTAAACTGGTACCCCCAATACTGGCATACAATAAGCCCCCACCTGTATAGTAATACTAGTAACCACTATACAACTAATTCTAAGCTAACTAAGTCTACAGTCCCACACCTGCCATCCCCGAGTCATACCTATATGAAAACTAATTACAAGATCAGCAAACAACCCAGTATCCTCCCCAGTCTAAGTCCGTAGCACTACTGGTATGAAGGCAACTAGCACTAAGCCTAGCCGAAGTCAAGCAAAAGACTAACCTGACCAGGTTTCTCATCCAAAAACATAAAACCACTACCACCCAGTTTGTATACCATCCTGCAACCCTATCCACCACAATAGAAAATCAATGAATAACTTTTATCCTTGGGCAGTACCAGGGTGGGGTGGAGGTAACTAACATGTCCACCTCTCATACCCGCATGCCAGGCCGTCAACCCGATATACCCACATTACCAGTTGCCTCTGAAGAGCGCACCTGTGAGGAGTACCTGTACCTGCTACCCACAACCAAACATATACTATAAATAAATGAAATACATGGAGGTGGAGACAGACTTAAGTGGTCAGTAGAACCTATCTCCCACCTGAGTTGCCTTGCTCTCTTCAGCCGTGGCTATAGCCAAACTAAAGAAAACTAAACAAATCCCACAAAATCCATTACCTAAGACCCAAACCAGTCCAACTAGGTAGTCGTAACCCACTATTCACACAGGTAACCATCAGCTATCCAGTCTATTAGTAAGCTTTACAGCACTCAGTAGCTTAACCTTAACAGCTAAGGCAATCTGGAAACACTTAATTAGACTTCGCATAACATGATGCAGGCCTTACTGGTGCTCACACATGCCTCTCACTTCCCAATTTGCCCCCTTTAAGTCCCACATACCAGATGCCACTGATCCCATCCAGCCCCCTCAGTCCTTCAGACAGGTCAACTATCCAACAGCCACAGGATACTCTCTACTTAGCTCTATTGGGTACGTACTAGTTTTGGTCACACCAACAGATCCCTATCTACCAACATTATAGAGCTGATGGGGTCTCTCCAGCTACAGCCAGGAGCTAGAAAGGAGGCAGTACCAATACCCAAAGACATAGGCACCAGATACACCATCTAACCCAGCCAAACTGAAGTCCCATGGAGCTGAGAACAGTCAGGCAGGACTGTCCTAAAACAGCTCCACAGGTCCGGCAATTGTTCGCAGACCAAACAATGGGCAAGAGACACCTCCAACCGATTCATCAAGCAGGTAGGAACAAAGGTAACTAGAGCAGACAAATAGATAGTGGGCTCCACTTGCAATAGGTAGAGCCACCAACCACAATCCACAATCAAACCAGTCCAATACATAGACAACGTGAATGTCTGGCAGATAATTGTCCCACATCACTCCAGGCCATCATGAAAAACCACACCAAGGGGTAATGTTTTTCAGAGTTAAAGCTATCATCCCCAAAGTGAGGGGGAGACACCAGACCAAACCACTATAAATCTACCAGGACAGAAACTCCAAGGCAATAGTAATAAACAATATCTTAGGATTCTGACAGTAGAAACATAGAGTAACAAGAAAGGGCAGGGCCAGCGAGGCCCCTGTCCCTCGAGAAATGATGCAGTCCATACGATGTATTGAAACCTAGGAAGATCATCAGTCTATACCCAGCGTGTTTTGTATTATGAGAACTAAGGTCTCTGTTAAAACCCTACAAATATGAGCTGGCCCAAAGAATGATGTGGGTGATCTCCCAAAATTCATTGTTCAAATTCTCCTAATCAAATGCGAAACCTGTGAGTAGATGATAGACAGAAAATTGAAGATGTTTAACTGAAAGGGGCTTGTAAGCGATAGTGATAAAAAGCTCCAAGAGACAGTACAGTGTGATAACTATCAACTGACAAAATGAGACACAAACATTTACACTAGCCCTTAACCACATGATAATTATAACTACCAGAATACTGGGGAAACCCAGATAACTGTCCTATGAAAACCATAATAGTGGGCGCAGAAGCTAACCACTGAGGCAAAGTGAGGGCACGGACTTGGGAAGTACTTAGAATTTAATCTAATTTTCTTTCTACTAGTACAGCTAGCACTAGTATATGACCAGTCTTTCCCTCGACCTATAAAACAAAACTATCTAAAATACACTACCGCAGATGACTCCGCCCCGTAACCACTCTTTCTAAACATAAGTCCAAAAAATCACTACCTAACTGAGCTCACCAGAGCTTAAGATAACTAGCACCTCTCCAGATTTACACATCTTCCCACCTCACTACCTAACTACTGCATCATACTCTCACACCAATCCGCCTCCAATATAATCTGTTCTACGTACTCAATAAAGGAAACATACAGTCTATCTCAACGGACCTCCATTCTCTTGTAATATAACCTAAGATCCAAGTATCCTCCTACCAATACTGGAACCACAAAAGGGGCAATAGGGTATCTTTAACAACTTGTTTACCTCAGCTCACCTCAAGACTACTAACATTCATATTACAAGGTCCAACTCATCTTATTACTGGTGCTGAGAATGGCAAAACTAATCATGACATACCCAGAGACACCAAGTACCTCTTTCGAAATGATCAGCAAAGGTAGTGTGCTTCTGGGTAGTGGTGATGCAGATGGCAGTACCATAGCTGGGACAGTCGCATCGCTATTAGTCAGGCAAGAAGAACCACTTCTTTGGCATGGTTACTGTACCTGGTAAGACATATCCGTAGCCATTGTGTTTCCTCTCGTACCGAGTGCAAGTCGTTAGGTCCCCTATAGTCACCATCCAGCCATTTCTTTCTACCATTAGCATGCCCTCGAAGGAGTTACCTTCTATGACTAATTCTCCATCCACTACCTTAATATGACGAGCAATTTCAAGCCCCAACTACCTATGATCTACCCACCACGACTTCCATATTGAGACTACTGAATCTTTATACAAGTCTTGGGTAGCAGAATGCCCTTTAGCATACTGGAGTTACTTAGTCCAGCAGTGTCTATCATCTCTCACACTACAGCTGTTATGGCTAACCAAGCCCATCCCGCTGCAGATCCTTAGTAAAATAGAAGATAGGCACCCTAGATGCCGGCCATCCCCAGATGCCAGCCACCCAACAAACATGAAATTAATCCCATGAACTCAATATTTCCACAACAAGTAAGTGAAATTAGATTAAATGACTGAACTATTAAACCTGCCATTCTGATATAAACTGCTACATTTTAGTTGCTATAAGTGTGGCAGAGGTTCATCTTACCTCTTCATCTGGCTTTCTAGCCTGAATTCGGGCTTCCTGAACTGCTACCTTCTCTATACCCGGTTTAATACTTTCAATATTTGCAAATTAAAGTTTAGAATCCACTGGAATCTTCTTTTTATTGCACTCATCTTCCAACTCTTTCAATCATTGTATTAGTTGTTGATTCCAGGCTTGAATAAATGTTTGTTGGGTTGTGAGGTGGCTGAAGGTCTTACTTGTTTTGTTCAAGACAGTGTGGAGATCTTGAATGGTACCTCCAGCAGCTTCTAGGGATTTAATAGAGTGGTGAAGATTGTAAGCATGAGTTGGATTATGAAATAGATCATGGGATGGCAGAAGAGTGCCATGAACTGTATGTAATCACTTGGGAGTTGGAGGAGATTCAGGATCTGAGTTCGAGTTTGAGGTTGGTTGGTTGGATTGGGCTTGTAACAAGTTTAGAGCCTTCTCCAGGTTTTAGGGAAAAGGTCCTACTGCTTTCCGGCTAACAAGTAGGTAATGAGGATTAAAGATTTCATCCTGTGCCTGTTGATAGCATGTTACAAAGTGCCTCTTTTTCACCGGTACGGTATCATCATATTGTGCAAGTTCTATAATACACTTGCGATAATATGACTTGAGAGGGGTAAAAGTACCAAGATCCAGAGGCTAAAGGATATGGCTGGAGTATGCAAGAAGGAATAAAAGCTCCACATTGGCTTGTCGGCATTCTCAAAGAAAATCTAATTGAACATGACTCCCATGCCCATCTAGAATCAATATTTATCGACAGGGTATAACCTACTGATTGGCAGCACTTGGAATCATTTCTGGTAGGAAGACCTCGCAGAGCCATCTCCTTGCAAATTCATTTATCATCCATTCTTTGCCTGATGTTGTAATTAACCAGTTTGGTGGATTATCCTCTTCAAACCATAACATTTGAATATTTTGGCCCTTGAAAATTACAACTGGATGAATGTGCTTGCCGGTAGCACTGATTGTTTCAATAATTAATACCCATTCACAACATTCTGGTGATTGCATACACATGTACTTCTTTCTACCATTGCCAATTACATGTGTATTGACAAATACTTCTAGTGCAATTCTATGCTCATCAATATTCCGGATATCCTCCTGCTGAATTCTATAGCTGGTGAGTACAGTATTAAATTGATTGAAGAACTATCTCATGAGTTCTGATTGGGTTCCGTGAATACACTTTGACTCAATTAGCTTTCCTAAAAGTGTAAGTATATCGATATTTGGATATCATGATAAAAACCGTAATATCTAACTCTTTCTGATTATGACATCCTCCCACTAGACTCTATGATCCTTTCTGCCATTTCATGAATACGGCTATTGGAAGATACAAAGCTCCACTCTTCCTACTCCGAGATCTACGTGACAAGAGTATCTTCTTGGTCCGTTGATAAGTGCTGCATGAAGGTATGACTTTCACGTGAGGTAGAGGCTTCAGCCTGACGACCTTGAATTATTCCACTGCTAACCTTAAACTCTAGGCAAGCTTTTCTCTCACTTATACCATACTTGATGGCTTCCAGTGTTTGCTCTATCGCATATTCTTGGGGCTTGGTCATATTTAGTTGCTGGGCTGGTATGGATTGAACTGTGTTGGTGCACAACTTCATTGATTTGTGTGCCTGGCCAGAATCCAGAGATGGCTGAAATCCTGGGTGCCTAAATTAGGAATCTATGTGGGTGTAGCCACAGAGATGCTGGGGAGTCTTAAGTTCACCAGCATAATACTCATGTACCTTGTTGTCATACCAGGAATCCTATTCCTCCTTTCCTAACTCTTGAGTGAGGGCTGTGTACCAATCTCAAAGCTCACCCCATCTCCAAGCAGGTGGTATAAGGCATGGCCAACACCAGCCTTAACCTTCATATCAACCATCTCGATATTGATGATGCCTATGTACCCCGGGACCCAACCAAGACTGATGTGAGAAAAGACACTAAACAGTAGTGCCATGAATTCCCACAACTCATTTCAGTTACTATCCAAAAACATGTTGTCAACCAAGGTGAGGACTAGAACACAGTCTAAAAATACATGGACCGGGTACCACTTAACCTTATCCTGGGCATGTCAAAGGGTACAGACTACCACTAACAGCTCGCATTCAGTGTTGCTCTGTGATGGAGGAACTGAGCACCCATCAACACCTGTCAAGGCCTTTTTCAAACACCACACATGCCATACCAGCCTCCTCTGAGGACTTGGACTTGTACGTGTATATGACCACATTCAAGAATGCATAGAGGTCTGTGTACAGTGAATGGTGGCATCCAGCCATCACCACTTTGCCTTTCCAAATGGAAATCATAGAGTGGTGAGTGGGTTCCTGATCCGACATCTGTAGATGTGCCATCATAAATCTTTCCTTCCAATCGAGCAGTATTTCACTAAACTAAGAATGTTGGTCGCAGTATTGGTAATTGATGAACTGGCTATAGCACCTCCACTGCAGGTACCTGCCCTGTATGATGACAGGTGATGTCCCAAACTCAGGTAACAGTATTTGGTTTGCTAGTTTTATAGGAGTCTGAAATACTGAGTGGAGGCAATTATTGCTGTTGACCTGAACTTGTTTTACATACGACGTGTGGGCGGTTACAAACTCATGTCATAGTAGATGGTTGGAAGGTAGTCTGCCTGCACCAAGTGGTAAGTTTCCCATGCTCCTAATCCCCCAATACTTTTAAACCTTGTTCCCAACACTGAAATCCTTCTCCTTGCACCCAGCACTCTTTCTAACCAGTACCTTACATGACAAGAAAAGTTAAGAATTATATTAAACCTATATCCAAGAACACACAAATCCTCAGATGGCAAAACCATCTCTCCTAACAATTTCCTTCCTTCCTACGCCTTATCTGCAAACTCAATCCACTGGGTCTTGAGAGCACTAAATCTCTTACCTCTGATCCTAGCTATATGATCGCAGTCAGCAAATATTTCTCCTACCTGGTACCGGCCAGCATTATGAGACTCTATTGCCATCACAATGACCTCATCATTGACCAAAAAAAGAATCCGATAACAAACACCAGGCGAGTATTGCATTCGCAGCATGAATATATCTGCCACATAAATGCCAAAGAGAAAGAGAGAGAGAGGCAAACCCTAAGGTACCTCTTTGTTGATACTGGAGACTAGGAAGATACAACTATTAAAACAAAAGCAAATTGATTGACAAGATATCCACCTGCAAACTCATTGACACAGGTTTGGGGGACACAGTTGGGCTACCAAAAGATCTGACAGGAGATCGATATTGATATTATCAAATCTGATGTGGATGTCCATCAACAAGATGAGCTACTAGTAATCTTCATTATGCCGTAGGACTTTGAAAACTACCGTCATAGTATCATGAACCTCTCACTTCCAACTGGATCTAAATGGTATCTCCCTCAACACAAGGTAAGCAGCTAACTCCAACAAGACTACTCTTTGCGTGACCTTTATCAGCGTCCGAAAAAGATGTATCATCCTCTATGACTTGACAGTATCGTATCTCGTCTTATCAAGTTTGGGTATGAGAACCAATACTGTCCGATACCAGTCTAGGATATTATAAGGTAATTTGTAATCAACAAACAGTCACAATATTGCTATGTCCCTTTACTTCCAAAACTCTAGGAAGGGATAGCCAGTATCATCTTTACCTGGACCTGCATTCGTAGAGAATTTGGCAAGAGCAATCTCCATTTTTTGAGCACTTTCCATGTCAACCACGGAATTCACCCAGGGGATGCAGTTGCCAGAGGACAGCTGTTTTATGATCAGATCGCTGATGTCAGAATATGTGGTAGCAGAAGACCCCTCTGGGCTGGACATAGAAGGAAGTATTCGCTTAGCTTCTAACCTCTATGTCAGCCTAAGGATGTGCAGATCCTAGCTCTCAGCTATCTTAGACCTGATATGTTTGAACCTGGCCCTCAATAGGAAAGCTCAGTAAATATACCTAACTAGTTTGTAGTTCTCTATCTGCTCTGCCTTGCGCTTAGAGAACTGCTGTAGCTGAGTCACATCTAACCTCATTCTTTCCAACTCTGGTATCCACCACTCAAACTGACCTCTGCTAACAGAGGCCCATGGGAGTCAGTCTACCACACATCTCACTCCTCCCTATAACTCTTCATCTTCCACCTCTTGTAGGACATCTAGCTGTTTCCCAACCTTTTCTCAAACTGACTTCTTTCAAGCCTGCCTCCAACACATTAAATTGTCAGGGAGGTTAACCATCAGTTTGAGAGCTGGAGTACTAAGCTTACAGCCAATAGCATCTAAGTACTGATGTCTAATGTACTGCACCTGGTGCAGGACAAGATCAATTCTGGAAATGTCCTAGAAGGTTGACACTATTGGAGTGACCATGTTCATATCGTGAACCTGGGCTATCAACCACTATTTCAGCCACTATCTGTCCATATTGTTATAGTCCGTCTTGTGGTCTCAGTCTTGATGTCTGGCATTAAAGTCGCTAAACGCATTGTCCAGTTTCCAGAGTTTATCCAACTATCCAGCAAACTGGTCCTTGGTATAACCAGGTTGAAAGTAAACTCCAGTGAGGATACTCTTTGCTCCCTTTTTCCAATACCCATCATGGGGGCTACTTTCCCCATATCTAACTACTTCAAAAATGCCATAAATATGGAACTGTACAAACACCTCAACACCTGACCCTTTAACAAAGAAAAGCAAATCCCACCCCTCAACATATATAGGTAGATGTTATCTCTCTGGATCAACCCGGGATTCAATAATAAAAAACAAATCAACAAAGCAAAAAATCAAATTCCAGCACCTGATTCTGACTACTCCTGTCTACATTTGATACCATTGTTGTAATAAGCATTAAAAGGGGGCCTCAACTGATCCACTCAGGCCGAAAGAGCTAGAGGCGAAGGGGGAGCTATCAACCTGATCTCAAGCAGTCTAGAAAGCACCCTTTTGGCTAAGCGTTATAGTGGTAGTAGTCTTTAAGACCCCACTTACCATCGAGGGTAAGGGAGCTGGATGTTTTGGTTCCTTGCCCTTGACCTTGTCCAACTTACAGTGAGGAGCCTCGTCATCTTCCTCATTACTACCAATCTCAACCAGCTTGAGTGTGGATAACGTTCCACGGCTGCATCATCTTCAGTCCAGTGATGTCTATCCTCTTTTCCATCACAGCTGTCATGGTTGACCAGGCCTGTCCTACTGTGGATCTTTAACAAAACTTAAGAATCCATGTGGATAAAGCCACATAGGTGCCAGGGTACCTTAGGTTTACGGTTATAATACCTATGTCCTTCTTTATCATGCCTGGAGCCCCATTTATCCTTCCGTAGTTCTCAATCAAGGGGCACATGTCCAATCCCAAAACTGATACCTTTCTAAAGCAGAGGTCATAAATGCTTTCCAACACAGGCCTTAACCTTCAGGTCAATGATTTTATCACCGGCAATGCCCATGTGACCAGAGACTCAACCAAGACTGACATGAGGGAAGGTGCTAAAAAGCAGTTCCATAACCTCTCACAATGCAGCTGAGTCACCGTCTGAAAACATGTTGTCAATGAGAGTGAGCACCAGAATTTAGTCCAAGAATACATGAACCGGACACCCCTTAACCATATCCTGGGCATCTCAGAGGGTACAAGTAGCTGCAAACAGCTTGTATTCAACAATGTTCTATGATGGGAGAACCGAGTACCTATTAACACATATTAAGGCCTCTTTTTCAAATACTACCCATGCCACACAAGCTTCCACAAAGGACCTGGACCCATCTGTGTAGATGACCATTTCCGAAGATGTAAAATGGCCCATGTATAATAAACAGTGGCGTGCAGCTATTACCACCTTACCTTTACCGATCAAAACCATAGGGCAGCGTATGAGTTCTTGATCCAAGGTCTGTCTACGTGGAACCTTGCTTTCCTCCTTCGAGTCCAGCCATATCTTACCGAATCAAGGATATTGGTCACAATATCGGTAATTAATGAACTAGTGATGGCACCTCCACTGTAGGTACCTGCCCTTAATAGCAACCAGAGGCGTCTTCAGTTCAGCTAACAGTATGATATTTGCCAGCTTCATAGGGGTTCAAACATCAAGTGGAGGCAATCGTTGATATGGACCTGAATCTGCGTCCCATACAAGACATGGTTGGTTACAAACTCAAGTCCGTAATAGACGGTCAGAAGGTATACCGCCTGCACTAAGCAGTAGGCCTCTCATGCTCCCAATCTCCCAACACTCCTGAACCTCCTCCCCAATGCCAAAATCCTCCTCCTTACATCTAGCCCCCTTTTCTACCAATTCTTTACATGAGAGAAATAATTAAGAAATATATTAAACCTATACCCAAGAACTCACAAATCTTTAGAAGGTAAAACCATCTCTTCTAACAACTCTCTTCCTTCCCAAGCCCTATCCCTAAACTCAATCCAGTGAGTCTTGAGGGTACTGAATCCCATACCCTAGCCCTGGCTATGTAATCACAGTCTGCGAATATTTCTCCCACATGGTATCAAGCAGCATAGTAAGAGTCTACTGCCACTATGATGACCTCACTATCAACATATGAGAACATGAGATGAAGAATACTAGGAGAGTATTGCATTCGTGGTGTGAAAATATCTGTCACATAGGAGCCAAAGAGGAAGGCAGAAAGAGATGAGTCCTGAGGTACCCCTTTGTTGACATGGTAAACCTAGGAAATACATCCATTAAATCGAAAGCAAATCCAACATCAAGATGTTCATCTCCAAACCCACTGATACAGAATTAGGGGACAACCTTGTGCCACCAAAAAAACTCACAAGAGGCTAATATTAATGTTATCAAACACTCCTTTGATGTTCGTCGACAAGGTCATGTACTTGTAACCTTTATTGTGCTGTAGGAATTTAAAAACTACTGCCATATCATTATTGAAACTGTATGCTTCTACCGAGACCCAAATTGTATTTCCCCCAGATCAAGGCAAACAGCCAACCTTAATAGGACCATACATTCTGCGACCAATGCTAGCATTAGGAGGAGATGTATCGTCCTGCATGATTTGACAACCTCATACCTCAGCTTGTCGAGCTTAGCTATAAGAACCACTTCAGCTCAAAGCCAGTCCGAGATATTATGATGTAGCCCATGGTCTATAAGACACTATAGTGTAGCTGTATCCCTTCACGTCCAGAACAGTAGGAAGAGATTACCGATATCATCCTCACCTGGACCTGTATGCATGGGGGAGCTGGTAAGGGCAATTTCTATCTTCTAAGCAGTATCCATATCAACTGTGGAATTGACCAAGTGGATGGCGTCACCAGAGGACAAATGTTGTGCAATCAGGTTGCTGATGTCAGAATGTGTAGTAGCATAGGATCCATTCGAGCAGGCCATGGAGGGAAGTATTTATTTAGCTTCTACTTTCTGTGCCTGCTTAAAGATGTCCAAGTTCCAGCTCTCAGCTATATTAGATCTGATATGCTCAAATCTAGTTCTTAACAGGCAAGCTCAGTAAACACACCTGACCAACTTGTAGTCCTTCATCCATTCTACCATGCGCTTAGAGTACCTTCTTAACCGAGCCACATCCTACCTCATCTTTTCCAACTTCAGTATCCACTACTCGCACTACCCTCTGCTAACAGAGGCTGGTAGGAGTGTGTCCACCACACATCTCCCTCTCCCCCACAACCTTTCATCTTCCGCCTCTTGCAGGACATCTAGCTGATTCCCAACCTTTTCCCAAGCTGACTTCTTCCAAGCCAGCCTCTGACGCATCATGGTATCAGGAAGGTCAACTGTTAATTTGAAGGCTTGTGTACTATGCTCACAGCCAACAGCATCCAGGTACCGATATGTAATGTACAAGGCCTAGTGCAGGTAAAGGTTAATTCTGAAAATGTCTTGAAAGATCAGTACAGTTGGGGGAATCATGTTCATGTCACGAACCGGGGTTGTGCACCACTGTTTCAGCCACTGTCTGCCCACGTTATTGTAGTCCATGTTGCGGTTCCAGTCTTGATGTCCGACATTAAAGTCACCAAACCCAATATCCAATTCCTTAAGTTCGTCTAACCATCTAATGAACTGGTCCTTGGTATAGCTAGTGTAAAGGTAAACTCCAGTGAGTACTCTCTTCACCGCCTTTTTCCAATAACCAATGCACGCTCTGCCTTCCCCGTACCAAATCGCCTGAAAAAATCCCACAAATATAGGACCAAACAAACAACTCAATATCTGACACCTTAACAATGAAAAACAAATCCCACCTATCAACATCTATAGGTATATACTGTCCCTCCAGATCTACAGAAGGTTTAATAATAAAAATTGAAATAACAAAGAAAAACAAATCAATAGCAATTACCTAATTTTGATTACTTCTCCCCACATTTAATGCCATTATCATAATAAGCATTAAAAGAGGGCTTCGACTGATTCACTCAGGCTACTAGGTCAGGTAGTTAAGAGAGAGCAGTTATTACAATCCCAGGTAGTTCAGAAAGCATCCTTCAGGCAGGGGTTAGTGGTGGTAACAGTTGTTGAAATCCCCCACACTGGGGAGTGGGAGGGGAAGGACATTCTAGTTCCTTACCCTTGGCCTCGTCCAACTTACAGCATAGGGCCTTGTCATCCTCTTCATCACTACCTATTTCAACTAGCCTGGGTGTGGGTGATCTTCCATGGTGGTGTCATCTTTTCTGGCTCTGCTGTCGTTTCTGTTGTGCTAGTCTCTTGGCAGGTTCTGTCAGTGGAGCTGCCTCCTGCCTGGGAGATGGGGAGGGTGGAGTAGAAGATGACGACAAGACACCTGGACACCATTCATATCCTGCAAAGTGATCCATCGAATCACATAGCTAGTATTGCCTCCTGGTATGTCCGCAGGCATATTCTACTGTAACAAGACTCCACAGAGTACTATTATAATTAACCAAACCTATACCCATACTAGTATCAAGAGACTACTGTGGTAGGAATAGTGGTAGACTAGAGTCTACCGGCTAGAGGTACTGTTGGTTAGGTACCTCGGTTAGGTATGCTATACCATACTAAGAAGTATACAGGTACTAGTAAGGAGCAGTAGTTACCCTACTCAGTAGGGTAACCTAAGGAGTCAATTTGGGTGTTACCCTGAATTACTCGACGGTGAGTTTAAGTAGAGTTACCCTACCTTTGGACTAAAGTTACCCTGCCTTAGGCTATAGGTTACCCTATTATGGAGGCAAGTTACCCTACCATGAAAGTAACTTGTTATGCAGGACTTCTAAGCAAGTTACTAGATTGTTTGTCATGCAAAACTACATAGCATGTTCAAATCTCAGGTTGTGCGGATCACTCCTGCACAACCAGCTAAGCTCCGAACAAGCTGTAACTTGGAGGTGTGGTGGCTAACACCTTCCTCCGGCCCCGCTATAAGTCCCTGGAGTCATGGGCTACAGCCTGGAGAGTTGCTGTAATCCTAGTAATTGTCTTCAGATAGAGATACTCCTGTAACACCATATACGTTCCTGCTGACTGTCCAACCAGAAGCTGTCCGCAGAATATATGAGGGAGTAGAGGTGAACCTGGCAAATGGTCTCCAGGTGGTTTCATGTAAAACAGACCAGAACTGATGGAGTAATACTACTTTGAAATCTAAGGTAGTATGTGAGGTTACCAAAGGCTAGTAGGTGAGGTAACCGAAGTCCGTTGCCCCAAAAGTGTAATAGTATTTGAGAATCGTTAGGGACTCTGAGACACTAGGCTAAGGTCATGATAAGACCTGTTTCTAGGAGGGTTGACTGTGAGTAGCTCCTATTGGTAGTCAACATCCGAAGAAGTCTATCGGGGGAGCTCTATGACGATCATCTGGAATGATATAGAATAGAGTAGAACCAGATAGATGTTCAGGAGCTGCAGATGCTTGTAGAAGACTATGTGTATGTGGGTAGCGAGTTGCATAGTTGCTACCGTATCTGTTCGAGCATGGCAGCTTGCGACTGACATGTTCACGATATGAAGAGTTTTTACTCCTGCAGTTGCATTGTAAATGCAGCGGCTAAAACACTTCTAACGGGTAGATGTTAGCAAACCATAAGTGTAGTCCAGTTCGCTACAGGGAATGTTTGGTCCGACCAGTGGAGGTTAGCTAGGTAGCCCAAGGGAGTTAGGTGCTCACGAATACCGAGTAGTGATGGAGAGTAACTGGCAGTATATGAAATCTACTTAAGTATATGCAAGTTCTCCTCTACTCTAGCAATCAACTACCTCTCAAGATCAGGACTTAATTGAGTAAAGCTGTAGCTTAATGATATTAAGTTTTACTATTTGTTTCTTCAAACTCTACTGTTGAGACTTTTGATATTTATTATATTTGTTTACTTCTGCAGAAGAATACATTTCAGTGCAGTGGCAACCTTGAGATCCATCTTCTCAGAGGGAGCCCCCATTACACCTACTGCTCTAGGGCAGCCGAGCTTGCTATATATATGCTGTCAAGATAAGTGTACTCCAAAGCAGAACTAGCAGTGGGGGTGGCGACTACAGGTGGCCTCAAAGTGGCCACCCTCCAGGCACTTACCACACACCTTAAGGGAATGGTGCTTCTCGATGCCACGGATAATGCAGGTACCTCCTTGTAACTAGATCCTGCCTTCAGCAATCCACTCTTTGATTGCTTCACTCCATTCAACCACAAAGCATTGCCACCAGTGAAAGCATTTGCCTACCTCATAGCATAGATGGAGCCTATAATGTCCAGCCAGGAAACGGTAACTACACTAGTGTTGGATTGTTCTAAGTCAGTGCAGAGGCCATAAGAGGCTACATATCTAGTCCATACCTCAACCTTCCAGATCAATCCTCATCCTGTGTCAGCAAGTGGGACACCAAAAATAAAAATCTTCACCTTCTCTAGGTTTCTCTAAAATTCAAACTCTGGCAGGGAAAGCTTATTAAGTAGAGCAAGCCTAGCCTTGTTGAGCCAGTTACCTAGCTCCAAAACAGAGCGTACTGCTAGGGTTAGGAATATGTACCCGATCTCTGGCCTGACGTGTCTACCCCGTATATAAGGTGCACTCCTCTGTATCTTTCTCTGGTTGGACATGGTTGTGTTGATTCAGTTCCGGATTGTTTCAACAGTGATGCACTCCAGTAGGGCCACCTCCTTTCTCGCAGCAAACTGCATGGTAATATGCCTTCTCCTAGCATCCACGGTTGGCAACAATGGTGGTAGTGTGAGCGCTGAGTTGAGTGGGTCCAGGGATTCTATTGGGACCCGATGGTACATGTGTCATGTAGGAGCTGTAGCTACCTTAACAGTCACCATAGCTGCAGGCCCAGACAGAGCTGATGGAGTAACAGAGATGGCGGTTACTTCCCCTTCTGGCAGCACCACTGAGGCATCTACCACATCTTCTTCCTTCCCTCTTCTCCTCTTCTTCACTACCCGCTACATCCCAATAGACAGACTTGCCTTCACTACTACAAGCTACATGTAGGCCCATGCTCGCATCACTAGAGGAGCTACTACTACTAGATTGTTGGGAGAAGGCTGCAGATTTGGGCCTGGTAGGGGGTACTGGTTTCTGTGAAATGGCAGTAGGTTTTGGCACAAATGCCATTCATGTTACTACTTCCATGAGAGAGGCTTTAGCTGTAACGTGTTCGCAAGGTGCTAATCACGTTATCTGTAATAGATATGATAGTTAGCAGATGGCCTGCTCTTCCAGAGAGTAGGCGAGAGCTGAGAACTAAAGGAGGCTTCGAGGGTGTACTGAGAAACAAAGAAGTAACCGTTCAACCAAGTATATTGAAATACTGTCTGTCGATGTCTGCCTCTTCTATCGTAGAAACAGGCGGTCTTTAAATACACAAATCTGTTCATAAATGAAACTAATCAAAGGTATCAATTGATACGCTTTGGTAAAACTAATTAAGTATCAAACGATACTTAAAACAAAACATAAAATAAAACTAAGTATCAAACGATACTTAAAACAAAACATAAAACAAAACCAAGTATCAAACGATACTTAAAACAAACCAAGTATCAAAGTGATACTTAGAACAAAACATAAAACAAAACCATGTATCAAACGATACTTAAAACAAACCAAGTATCAAAGTGATACTTAAAACAAAACATAAAACAAAATCAAGTATCAAACGATACTTAAAACAAACCCAATAACCGAGTACCCGTACCCGTTACATTAGCAGTAGGAGGTGTCAGAGGGATCTCCTTTCCCTCAGAGGTGACAGGAAATGGCAGCACCTCCGAAGAGACAGTAGAAGTATTGTGGGGCATAGTGGGGAGTGGGGTGGCAACAGGAGGACAACTTACCCAGTAGGGTTTTTATCTCGTCTCCTTGTTTGCCGACAATATCAGTCAGCACTTTAATTACCCTTTCCAACCAGTCGACCCATCCCCTGTAATTCACCCTGGCTTCTGAACTTTCGTTACCAAATGCAGTGGCCTGGTTCATCCAAGCTCAGACACTATAGACCGTATCATCCTCAATTGACCTAGATTTTGAGGAAAGAAGATGTTCAGTATTACCTGAGAAGATATCCTCTGGGCAGATCAACATGGAACCAATTACACTACCCAAGTGGGGGTCTGGGGAGGGAGTCCTACCTTCTCCCATCGTTTCGCAAACAGCCACCACAATTGAGCGCGCCTGAGCCAAAGTGGTATCAGCAACTTCGAGCTGGGTATCTGGGAGTTGAATCTACAACAGAGTCTTGCTGTTGCATGGGATCCCTAAAGATCAATCTAGGTACCTACTAGGAGTAGACCCCCAATATTTATCAAAGACTGGGGATGATGAGGCTACTGCTAGTGAATGGGCATGTATACTGTCACCCAAACCAGCTGCCTCAGAGTTGCATCTGTTGTCCAGGCTCATGGAAGTCTCCTTGGCCAACACCTCAGAGGTAGATAGGATATCATGAGTCGCTAGTGGAGACAGGGAATGGGCATGGCCTCAATAGTCAACAGGAGTACTACAGAAGAGGGGATAGCCAGACATCAATAGTAAACATTCAGGAGCAGGCCAGAGAGAGCAGGAATGATCAGTTTTTTCCATCCCTCATCAACGTTGATAGCATTTAGAAACAGAAAACCAAGGAGTGGGGTGGCAGATCGTTTAGTGGGAGATGCTAACAATGTACAGTGGCGTATTCCACCAGCAGGAGGATTGTAATCCTCATCCTCGAAACCATCCAGCTTGAACTTCTGTGTCTTGTAAAGGGCCCTCTCACTAGATTACATCCCAGCCAGAAAGGAGGAGGTAGAAGAAATAGTCCCACAGATAGGGCCCTGGCAGAGGAAACAGAGCATCTTGCTTTTGATATCCATAGTGTGGAGAGGGTAATGGACTAAGAGCTGGCCTCAACCATGGTAGCAGTCAAGTTGTCTTTGGCTGAAGAGAGAGAGGACTAAGGAATAATAGCCTGAGGGAAAGATGTCAGGGGCTGGAGAGTATTCCGAGCTATGGTCAGAGTGGAACTGAATGAAGTGTCCTGTGATAGAGTTCTTGTTCAAGCCACACGTAGCTGAACAGCCTCTCTCTAGTAGAAAACCCTTGTCACGAATGTGGCTTGGCATGGAAAAGGTTTTCACATGACTCATGATTATGAGTCATAGGTACGTTAGTATTTTACACATATGACTCAGTTGGATCATATGACTTATTATATTATGATTTGTTATGTTTCGCACATAACAAGATTATAAGTCATGGGATGTGCGCCCGGCGAGTATGACATATGAGTGTGCCTTGTGGGTATGCATCGCGCATATGATTTATGTTTCGCACATGACCTAGTTATGAGGTCATAAGTTTCACATATATAACTTAGTCGAGTTATATGTCTTGTTTATTGCATTATGATTGGTTTATGAGTTTTCGCACATGACCTTGCTATGAGGTCATGGGTTTTTGAGCATGTGACCACATTGGTCACATGACTAGTATGTTATGATTTGGGTTTGCACATGTGATCACTTTAGGTCACATGACTACAGGTGGGAAGAACACTATATAGGGAGGCCGATGCGGCCAAGGAGGGTAGGATCTTCACGCTTTGTTCTAACTACTTTTCCTCGTCCTTGCCATCGCTTTGCCCCAAGCATTTCTTTCTCCCTCATGTTGGGCCTTGATGCCTTGGATTCTGGGGAAGATATTTGAGTTCGCTCAGTAGTTTCTGGGGTGTTTGGTGTTGAGGTCTGTTAGGTGTTGCGTGGCGGACTACTTGTTTGCTTCTCGTTTCGTCGCCTGACGGTTTCTCACGATGCTGTCACTTCGAGCACTTCATCACGGTCACATATGAGTCCCTTTCGGTAAAATGTCTACAGCTTCCTGTCTATCATCTGCTTGCAGGTTTCGCGTTCGATTGGGGGGATTGAATATTGTGTTTGGGAGGATCACTCGTGTCGTTCTTTGGGCCAGCTCATGTCTTTTGTTGGGTTTTAACAGAGTCCTTAGTTCTTACAATACAAAATGCCCTTAGGTTAGACTGATGACCTTCCCAAGTATCAATGCATCATACCGGCCACATCAATCCAGTGGGGAGGGGGCCTCACTGGCCCCCCCCCTCCTCATTATTACATGTTTCTACGGTCAGAATCCTACGATGTTGTTTATCACCGTTCCCTTGAAAGTTTTGTCCTTGTGGCATTTACGGTGGTTCAGTTAGGTGTCTCCTCCTAGCTACAGTGGGGATGGCTTTGACCCTGAAAAATCTTACCCCCTGGCAAGGTTTTTCATTGCTACCTGGGATGGTGTAGGACGATTGGCTGCCAGACACTCGTGTTATCTGTGCGTTTGGGTGGTTCGGTTGTGGTCTGTAGTTGGCAGCTTCACCCATTGCAAGTGGGGCCTACCTTCTGTTTGTCTGCTTCTGTTCATTCGCCCTCCCCCTTCTTGTCACGTCAGTTGGGGATGCCTCTTGCCCGTTGTTCGGTCCGTGCATGGTACCGGACCTATGGGGCTGGCTTTGGCTGGCTCTGCTTACCTTTTCTCGACTCGGTTTTACTTCGGGTCGGCTGGGTTGGGTGGTGTGGCTGGTGCCGATACTATCGGGTATTGGTGCTGCCTCCTTTATGGCTCCCGGCTGTGGCTGGTGAGCCTCCCTTGGCTATATGGTGTTGAGTGTTGGGGCTCTGTTGGGTGGCCAAGACTAGTGGCTGTCCGTCGGGGCTAGGTATAAGCTGTCCTGTGGCTATTGGATGGTTGATATGTCTGAGGGGCTGAGGGGGCTGGATGGGCTCTGACGCCTAGTGTGTGGGGCTTGGGGGAGGCTGATTGAAAGGGGAGAGGCACCTGCGAGTACTAGTCGGGCATGTGTCAGTTTGGGCGATGTCTAATTAAGTGTTTCCAGCCTGATGGGGCTGTGGGGTGAAGCTGCTGAGTGCTGTAAAGCTCCTTGATGACCCAGATGGTTGATGGCCTCCTGCGCGAATAGTGGGTTGCGACCACCTGGTTGGACTTGTTTGGGTCTTAAGTGCTGGGTTTTAGGAGGTTTGTTTGGTTTCTTTGGTTTGGCAATGGGTATGGCTAGTGGGAGCAAGGCACCATGGGTGGGAGATAGGCCCCACTGACCATTTCGGTCTGTCACCACATCTACGTATTTCTTTTGTTTATGGATTTTGTTTTTTGGGGGACATGTAGCAGGTACAGGTCCTCCTCACCATTACGCTCTTCGGAGGCACTGGGCAAAGTGGGTTCATAGGGTCGACGGACAGGCATGAGGATGCGAGAGGTAGACATGTTGTCACCTCCTCTCTGCCATTGGGTCACCTGTAGTTTATGTTTGTTTTGGTTTTGTTGGTTTTTTACTATTGTGGAGGTTTTGCAGGACGGTGTTCAGACCGGGCAGTAGTGATTTTATATTTTGTTGGACAAGGAACCTGGTTCGGTCAGTCCCTCGCTCAGCCCCGGCCACGCCCAGTGCCGGTCAGCTTCACACCAGAGGGGCTACGGACTTGGACTGAGGCGGGCGCTGGGTTATTTGATGGTCTTGTAATTGATTCTCGTGAGGGCATGACTCAGGGATGGCAGGTGTGGGACAGTAGACTTGGTTAGCTTAGGATTAGTAGTATACTGGTTGGCGGTATCTCTGTGCTGGTAGGGGCTTGTTGTATGCCAATGTTGGCGGTACAAGTTTAAATAAAATTAGATTGACTTCTAAGTACTTTTCCTCGTCCTTGCTGTCGCTTCGCCCCGCGCGTTTCTTTCACATAATGATAGGCCTTGATGCTGTGGATTCTGAGGGAGATATCTGAGTTCGCTCAGTAGTTCCTAGGGTCTTTGGTATTGAGGTCTGTTTGCGTTACGTCGCAGATAACTTGTTTGCATCTCGTTTCGTTGAGTTGGTTATCTCACGATACTAGGACTTTGAGCACTCATCATAGTCGCTTCCGAGCCCCTTACGGTAAAATGTCTACGGCTTCCTGTATATCGGCTACTCGCAGGTTTCGCGTTTGTTGGGGGGATTGAACATTGCATTTGGGAGAATCACCCGTGTCGTTCCTTGGACCAGCTCATATTTCTTGTTGGGTTTTAACGGAGTTCTTCCTTCTCACAATTCAAAGTGCCCTTGGGCTAGACTGATGACCTTCCCAAGTATCAACACATCGTACCAGCCACATCACTTCCCCAAGGGAGGGGGCCTCACCAGCCCCTCCCTGCCTTGTTACTTTACGTTTCTACAGTCAGAATCTTGTGATGTTGTTTATCACCATTCACTTGGAGCTTATTGTCCTTGTGGCATTTACGGTAGTTTAGTCAGGTGTCTCCTCTCTGCTTCTGTGGGGATGGCTTTGACCCTGAAAAGCTCTACCCCCTGGCATGGTTTTCGTGACTGCCTGGGGTGGTGTAGGATGATTGGCTACCAGACGCTCACGTTGTCTGCGTGTTGGGTTGGTTCGGTTGTGGTTTGTGGTTGGTGGCTTCACCTATTGCAAGTGGGGCCTACCTTCCATTTGACTACTTCTGTTTCCCTTGCCCCTCCCTTCCTGTCGCATCGGTTGGGAGTGCCTTTTACCTGATGTTTTGGTCTGGCCTTTACTGGATCTGTGGGGCTGGCTTCAGCTGGCTCTGACTTACTTTTTTCCCAGTCCAGTTGGACTTCAGTTCGATTGAGTTGGATGGTGTGGCTGGTGCTGGTGACTTTAGGTAACGGTACTGCCTCCTTTGTGGCTCACGGCTTTGGCTGGTGGACTCCCCTTGGCTATATGGAGTCGAGAGTTGTGGCTCTGTTAGTGTGGCTAAGACCAGTGGCTGCCTGATGGGGTTAGGTATGGCTGACCTGTGGCTATTGGATGGTTAATCTGTCAGAGGGACTGAGAGGGCTGGATGGGCTCCGTGACGCCTGGTGTGTGGGGCTTGGGGGGGGCTGATTGGGAGGGGAGAGGCACCTGTGAGCACCGGTCGGACATGCGTCAGGTTGGGCAATGTCTAATTAAGTGTTTCTGGCCTGATGGGGCTGTGGGGTGAAGCTGCTGAGTGCTGTAAAGCTCCTCGACGACCTGGATGGTTGATGGCCACCTGTGCGGATAGTAGGTTGCGACCACCTGGTTGGGCTTGTTTGGGTCTTGCAGTGCTAGGTTTTGTGGGATTTGTTTGGTCTCTTACTCTCTTCAGTTTGGCAATGGGCATGGCTTGCAGGGGCAAGGCACCATAGGTGGGAGATAGGTCCTACTAACCGTTTAGGTCTGTTACCACCACTAAGTATTTCCTATGTTTATGAGTTTGTTTTGGTGAACAGGCAGTGGGTACAGGTCCTGCTCACCATTAGGCTCTCGGGATGCACTTGGCAAAGTGGGTTCATAGGGTCGACGGCCTGGCATGCGGATGCCAGAGGTGGACATGCTGGTCACCTCCTCTCTGCCATTGTATCGCCTGTAGGTTATGTGAGCTTGTTTGTTGGTTTTCTACTGTAGTGGAGGTTTTGCGGGACGGTATTCAGACCGAGCAGTCCTGGTTTTACATTTTTTGTTGGATGAGAAACCTGGTCAGGTTGGTCTTTTGTTCAGCTTCGGCTATGCTTAATGCTGGTTGGCTTCATACCAGAAGAGCTACAGACTTGGACGAGGGAGGGTGCTGGGTTGTGCGACAGTCTTGTAATAAGTTCTCGTGCAGGCATGACTCGTGGATGGCAGGTACGGGACCATATAATCCTAGTTAGCTTAGGATTAGTGGTATACTGGTTAGCAGCATCCCTGTACCAGTGGGGACTCATTGTATGCCAGTGTTGGCAGTACGAGTTTAAATAAAATTAGATCGAATTCTAAGTACTTTTCCTACTTATTACTTTAACAAATATAAAACACCTTTATGATCTTTATCTCTATTGCAATATTTATCATTACGCAGAGGAAAACTCTTCATGGAGAAGAGTTAGAGAAAGCTTACAATAGCCATTCCCGATAGAAGACAAAGGTCTTGTACTATCAGTAACGTAGGCAGAGGCCTAGTGCTTTCATAAGACAAAGAAAGAAGAAGAAAGAGAAGAGAAGTATTGTTCCCCCTCGCCACGAACTAACCATCCAAGCAGGGATCATTACATTACAGAGTGTCACCTAGTGCAATGCCAAATGATACAAGACGGCATCTTCAACCCTGTAAGGGAAGGAGATATCGACATTGACGATCAAAATCTTATCCTAGGAGGATTTAGCGATGCCCTACATCACGTATCCGGAGAGCCCTCAAAGGCAGCAAGCCCTGTAATCCCAGAGAAAGAATCATGAGTCGATAGCTCTCAGGCAGGAACCCCATGACCTGAAAGAATGTCGGGATCAGCAGTACCTGTACCACTGGCCCCAGCCACTCCGGCACCAGGCACTAGCATACTTGGAATGACTGAAAATCCGTTTCAGGCATTTCTAGCAGCAACGCAAAACACAGGACAAGGAAATATCCAGCGACCGAAAGTAAAAGAACCCGATACATACGAAGGAGCCGAAGATAAGCTACAAATATTCCTAGCATAATGCGAATGGTATTTTGCCGTCAAGGGATATGGAGAACACCATGATGAGATCAAGATTCTTTATGTGGAATCTCTACTCAGAGGACTTGATGGACAATGGATCATGCCCTTCCAAGATGGAAGGAAACAGAGAGAATGGGTCACGTACGAGGAATTCAAGGGGCTACTCATTGAACAATTTGGAGATCCTAACGTTAAGGAGACAGTAAGATGAAAGCTGGAGAAACTCCAACATAGAAAACAGACCTTTTCGGCATATTAGAACTAATGCCAACTATTGGAATATGAGGCAGAGTTTGATGATACTACCCTCTACATCATGCTCCTAAGAAACTATAGCCAGAGACTTCGAGAGGCATGGGGAATCTCCGACTCATGCTATACAATAGCAGAATGATTTGCAAAATGGGTGATTGATAAGGAAAGTAAACTAAACATGGTTCGAAACAACTCAGCGAATACCATAGCACATAGGGTGGTCCAATCATCCAGAAACGTAGGTGGAACGTTCAAACCACTGGCAGCTCAAGGTGAAAGCAGAGCATTACCACCAGGAGAACGAATGGAGTTGGACAAATCAAGAGCAAGACCTGCTCTGAACCTGTCGAAAGAAGAATATGCTAGAAGAATGAATGGGAAGCTCTGCTTGAGGTACGGAAAAGCAGGATATTGGATACAGGAATGCAGGAGCTCACCAGATAGTGGATACCGAGAAACCAGGACTGCTGGAAACAACTGCTTCCAAGCTCAAAAGAGGAGCAACATTCGCGAAATGATGGCAGAAGATTCACCGGTGGAAGATGGCAAGGGTACCCAGTAAACAGTGGTTTGGAAGACCCAAGATGTGGACCTGAAAACTCTATCAAGGTAGCAAACTACTACATGGCGCTACATATGCAAAGGGGAGAAGAATACAGAGATCATGTGATGATCAAGATGAAGATATACAACGAAGAAAATGAAGAAACAACAATATATGTAATGCTTGACTCCGAGGCTACTGAAGATTTCATCGACAAGGAAATCTGTGACAAATACAGCCTCTACACCAAACAAGCGAAGAAAGCAAGACAAGTCTACCTAGCAGATGGAAAGTCAAAGGTAATGGGTCATATAACCTATACGGTAACAGTACCTATGGACATTGACAGCCATAGGGAAATGGCAATCTTTCAGGTAGCAGATCTCAAGAGCCATGAGATAGTCCTAGGGATACCATGGTTACGAAAACATAACCCAACGATCCATTGGAATGAGAACAAGATGACCTTCACCAGCAAACTATGTGTGACGTGATGTCTCAACAGCTCCCCTGTGGTCTACTCGATACCAAGACGGGAAGTGGAAGAAGAAATATTCTATGCAAAGTTCACCGAGATGTGACAAGATAAGAGAGTCCGGATACAAAAGCTGGACCAAGGGGCAAAAGTTCCTACCAAGGTTTCCAAAGGGGCAGCAGGACACAACCTGTATGCCAACAAAGAAACCAAAATACCTGCCAATGGGCAGGCAATGATAGCGACAGGAATAGCCATCAGACTACCAGAAGGCACCTATGGATGGATAGCACCACACAGTGGTCTAGCAGTCAAGCATCAACACATGACCATGCCAGGGGTGATTTACGCCAACTATACAGGTGAAATCAAAGTAGTCTTAGCCAACTTGGCTCAAGAGGACTACGAAGTCCAGAAAGATGATTGAATCGCACCGTTAATGATCGAAAAAATCAACCAAGAGGATCTGCATGAAGTAGATCAACAAAGAGGATCTGCACGAAGTAGATCAACTGGAAGAAACCACACGAAGAGACAAGGGATTTTAAAGCACAAACCAGAACTAGCCCAATACAACAAAAAGAATGGAGGTCAAAGAGATCACAGCACAAGCCTTTGGACGGTACTATCGAAGGGGAGATACAACAGGAATTCTCAAATAAACATACGAAGATGAGAAAGCAGTTCTAGCAAAAATCAACATCAGCACAGAACTAGCAATCCAAGACAAGAAATATCAAAGCAAAAAAGAATGGAAAGAATTGATTCCAAAGGAATATCATCAATTCACAAATCTATTCCAACGAGAAGAAGCTATGGGACTACTACTCCAAAGACAAGGAATCAACCACAAAATTCAGCTGGACAAAGACAAGAAAACGGGAAAAACAAAAGAGATTCTCTACAAGAAGTTATACCCACTAAGAGAAGCAGAGCTCGAAGAACTTAGAAAGTACATTGAGTAACACCTAAAGTGAGGATGGATCAGAGACTCCTTTGCCTCAGGAGAATCTCCAATACTATTCGTCAAAAAGAAAGATGGAAAAATGAGACTCTGTGTAGACTACAGAGCTCTCAATTCAGTTACCAAGAAAGATCGATATCCACTACCCTTAATCAGAGAGGTACTGGATAGACAATGGTCAGCAAAATACTTCACCAAACTTGACATCAAGAACGCATACCACAATATACGCAATAAAGCAGGAGATGAATGGAAAACTACATTCGCCTCGAGATACGGGATGTTCGAATACTTGGTTATGCCTATCAAGCTAACCAATACCCTGGCTTCATTCCAAAGATGGATTAACAAGGTACTTAATAAGTACCTCGACATATGTTGCATCATATACTTAGATGATGTACTCATCTACTCGGAAAACATACAACTACATCAGAAGGATGTCAGCAGTATTAAGGCCGCAATACAAGGATCAGGAATGAAGATCAAACCAACAAAATGCGAATTCCATAAAAAAGAAACCAAATACCTCGGATTTATCATCAATCGGAGCGGGGTCAAAGTCCACCCAGTCAAAACAGCAGTAATATGGGATTGGGCCAAACCAAACAACAAAATAGATGTTCAATGCTTTTATGGGATTCTGCAACTTTTATCGAAGGTTCATAGAAGGGTTTAGCAGGCTTGCAAAACTACTCTATAACCTAACCAAGAAAGACAAGAAATGAGAATGGGGGAAAACAGAACAAAAAGTATATGATACCATTCGGACATATCTGATGTCAGCACCAATACTGGTACACTTCGATCCAACCGAAGCACAGTAATCGAAACTGATGCCTCAAAATATGTATGTTCAGGTATACTATCACAACAATATAAAGACCGAAAATGGAGGCCAGTGTCTTATTGATCTAAGATAATGACTCCCACAGAATGCAACTACGATGTTGTAAACAAAGAGCTTTTAGCAATAGTTCAAGCATTAAAGGAATGGAGGAGATACATTCTGAAGAACGACCATCCAGTCTGAGTTCTAACCGACCACAAGAATCTGGTCCCGTTCATGACCATCAAGGAATTGAACGACCGCCAGATAAGGTGGATGGAACACCTCGCCAAATCCAACTTCAAAATTGAATACCGACCAGGCAAAGAGAGCAGAAAGCCAAGCGCTCTTACAAGAATTGCAAGTGACAAACTACAAACAAAAGAAGATGAAAGGATCAAACAAAAAACACGAACACTATTACCAAAGACCTACTTCGAGGCAATAAAGGTTATCCAATTCACATCAACGGAAGAAAAGGAAATTGAGAAGACAAAGGAAGGAGACAAAACAATTTAGGCAATAAGAGAAGCATTGAATGAAGGAAAAAAGGAGATGAAAGGAATCGCTCTGGGTTTATGCCAATGGGAGGATGGAAACATGAGGTACGATGGAAAACAATGGATTCCGGAAGAAGAAAAGATAAGAACAGACATCATATGACAACGCCATGATATCCGAATGGCAGGACACAGAGGAACAGCGAAAAGCACAGAATTCATCACGAGGTCATTCAATTGGCCAGGACTGCTTGAAGATGTCAAAAGATATGTCAAGAATTGCAACATATGCCAAAGGATAAAAACGGCTAAACATGCACCATACGGATTACTGAAATCAAGCAAAGTTCCCGAAGGACCATGGGAAACAATTACTATCGATTTCCTCATGAACCTACCGTTATCAGAGAAATGCAATAGCATCCTGGTCATGGTAGATTTTCTGACCAAAATGAGTCATTTCATTCCAGTCAGAAAAGATATGGACTGAGGAATTTTATACAAATATTCTTCGAAGAAGTCTTCCAACTTCACCACCTCCCAAAGAATATTATTACAGACCGAGGAACGTTGTTCACATCAGGACTGCAGAAAAGAGTAACCAGAGAAATGGGGATACAAAACAGGCTGAGCATAGCATGTCACTCACAAACAGACAGACAAACAAGATAGGTAAACGCAATACTTGAACAATATTTACGGGCCTAGATCAATTACAGTCATGAACCTGGCTTAGCATGGAAAAGTTTTCACATGACTCATAATTATGAGTCATAGGTATGTTATGATTTCATGCATATGACTCATTTAGGTCATATGACTTATTATGTTATAATTTGTTACGCTTCACACATGACTCAATTATGAGTCATAAGATGTGTGCCTGGCAAGTATACCTTGGGATTATGCCTTGCAGGTATGCCTTACGCATATAATTTATGCTTCGCACATGACCTCATTATGAGGTCATGGGTTTCACACATGTGACTCAGTCAAGTCATATGACTTGTTCATTGCGTTATGATTGGTTTATGAGTTTTTGCACATGGCCTTGCTACAAGGTCATGGGTTTTGAGCATGTGACCACTTTCGTCACATGATTAGTTTGTTATGATTTGGTTTTGCACATGTGACTACTTTGGGTCACATGACTATGGGCAGGAAGAATACTATATAACACAGCTGATACGGCCGAGGAGGATAGATTCTTCACGCTTTGTTCTAAGCACTTTTCCTCCTTCTTTCACCTCGTATCGGACGTGAAGGTTCGGTGTCATTCCAATCAGAGTCCTTGATTTCTATCTCACGATAGGCTTCAAGTCATTAACTTCGAATACCTTTCAGGGGCTTCATCATTATACCTCCTCCTACGTTTACTGGAAGTCTTTTCTTTCTTCTACTTATCCTATCCGTTGTTCACTACGGTTGCCTCCTCACGGTTGCAATGGCTAAGCGAGCCTCCGCCCCCTCCACCACGTCCACTCTATGTTCGTCAGTAGTTCTGTCTCGTGCCGTCAAGAAGAACTTCACCCTAGAGGCCGAAGCCTCTCACCTTTGGCATGACATCTCTGTCGTTTCTTGGCAGTTTCGTCGCACTGGGAAAGAGATATCTGCCTTGTTAGCTGTCCTCGAGAATGAACATACTATTAATCGCGGTTATCTCACGATGGTGGCGACTGAAGCTCCTACGATTATCCCTTCCTCACCTGTCTCCTCAGTCGCTTCCGTTGCTACGGTGGTATCAGTTGGGGAAGGTGGGCTAGACTCTGAGAATTCTCAGGGTCAAGCGGAGGAGCTTCCTCAGGAGAATGTTGCGCCGCTGGTTATCCCAGCCCCTCCTGTAGCTTTGGCTATGGGTGGTGGTGTGGGTGGACTGGTTCCCGATTCATCAGGTCCGGTTGAGGCGCTTGCTCCTGGTATGGGTGGGGTGGATCCTGATGTGGTGATACCAGCTACAGTGGTATCACCCACTTGGGGGGGGGGAAGGTGCCTGAGTCCTCTGTGGCTGAGCCCATGGCTGGTCGGGGTAACATCTTTAGTGGCGTCCCCCGTGTAGCGGTAGGTGGTAATGATGGTAGCCCGTCCACTCCTGTTGCTAGACCTGCACCCAGGGGTAGGAAGAGGAAGAGAAACAAGAAGCGCCGGGTTAAACAAGACCAGACCTCACCTGTGCCGCTTGTCTCCCACTGGGAAGAGTCATAGCCTTCACCGGTATGCTACTGCAAACCAGGTACTACAGATTCCGCAATGGGTTCGCTGCCTGCAGAGTGAGCTGAGGAGTTGGAGGCGGAGCTGAATACCAGGGCATGTTCGGTCAAGTGCCAACGGCTCAGGGACTATATTGTCCTGGCTGCTTCCATCAAGGTTTTTGGGCTGCACTGCCGCTGTGGTGCCCTCCTGATTCTCTACGATGGTTCGTACCCCCTTAGCTAGGGAGCTCTCATCCTGTAAGTCGACTTTCCCTCGGGTCTACGCACTTGAGTATTGGGTATTTCTTTTGTTTTGGGAATGGGAATGTGTGCCGAAGCAGTCGGCAGGGTGTCCCAAGATCATTGAGTGGGGGCTCTCGGGCAGGTTTCTACTGTAGAGGAGGATGTTGTGGGGTCACTGTTAGGTGGCAGTAGTGGATTTTTGTATTTTGCATGGGTAACTTGACTGGACGATAGGCTGGGCTGAGGAGGATTTTTCTTTACCATTGATGGCTTTGTATTTTGTGTTCATGTTGGGGTATGGTGCAGGCATGTTTGAGGTACAGGATTGGAGGTTTAGTTAGTCCGTAGTTAGTGGTATCCAAGATGCGACAACTTGGGGGCCCGGCCCTGGAGATCGTCATATGCCAGTGTTGGCAGTACGAGTTTAAATAAAATTAAATTGAATTCTAAGTACTTTTCCTACTTATTACTTTAACAAATATAAAATACCTTTACGATCTTTATCTCTATTGTAATATTTGTCGTTACGTAGAGGAAAGCTCTTCATGGAGAAGAGTTAGAGAAAGCTTACCATAGGCGTTCCCGATAGAAGACATAGGTCTTGTACTATCAGTAATGTAGGCAAAGGCCTAGTGCTATCATCAGACAAAGAAAGAAGAAGAAAGAGAAGAGAAGTATCTTTCCCTATTGCCACAAACTAACCATCCGAGGAGGAATCATTACAACCCTGTACCAAAACCTCCACTTCTTTCATCGTAGCAGCGGTCGCATTAGCAACTACTTGCTGAACTTCCTGTCCATATTGCTGGTGTACTATATTCTGACACCCATGGTCATGGTAAAAACTATAGGAAACTAAAGTTCCCTTTAGGCACGGTATAAGACTATGTAGTTGTAGGGATGAGGCCATGTCAGCTCCAGAAACAGCAGTGAGGGACAAGGCTACACAGGAAATCTCAAGCGACAAGGAGGGTTTGGAGACAAAATGAACGAGATACAATATCCTCGAAGGGGGCAGAGAATCTGTGGAGGAGGATGCTGTCGAAGATGCCATCGTCACCCAAGACTACATTCAGTAATTACCAGGACCAGGCCACAGATATCTCACACTGAAGTACCATGTAAGTGAGAACAACTACTTCTAATGGACCGCTCAAATGAAAAACTCAAACAAGTAATAGTAGATGAAGTATTTATCGCAAGTGAAATAAGATAAAGTATTGGTGTGCCAACTTCTAATACAGGGTGAAAGAAGAATGAGGAAAGTACTTAGAACAAAGCCTGAAGAGCCAATCCCCCTCGGCTATACCGGCCTCCTTATATAGTGCTCTTCCTGAACTAAGTCATATGACCCAAAGTGGTTATATACATGAAACCAAATCATAACAAACTAGTCATATAACTAAAGTAGTCACATGCACAAAACCCACGACCTCGTAACATGGTCATATGTGAAACATAAATCATATGTGCAAGGCATACCCACAAGGTATACTTGGAAGGCACACTTGCCAGGTGCATGTCCCATGACTCATAATCAAATTATGTGTAAAACATAACAAAATCGTAATATAACAAGTCATATGACTCAAATGAGTCATATGCGCAAAACAATAACATACTTATAGCTCATAATCCTAAGTTACGTGAAAACCTTTTCTGTGCCAAGCCACCTTCATGACAAATACGATCAGAGAGTAATCGTTAAGCTTAATTCCACGGCTTACGCGAACAGTCAGAATATGGTAGAGTGGCTCAACAAGCAATTGCTACCTGTGCTGGGAGATAAACTGACCTACTTAGCTCTTGACTTATTTTGTGACCACAAAACAGACTAGGTACTAGATACCATGAAGGCCAATGATATTACTCCAAGCATTATTCTCGAAGGTTGTACTGGGCTTGTGCAACCTCTAGATGTTTCAATAAACAAACCTTTTAAAGTTATTTTAAAGGTTAGTAAAATTCCTGATCACAATCTTTGGAGTAGGAGCTTGGTAGGTGCACTTATGTCACGAATGTGGCTTAGTGAAGAAAGGGTTTTCACATGACACATAGTTATGAGTCACAGGTATGTTATTGTTTCACATATATGACTCATTCGAGTCATATGATTTGTTATCTGTGGGATTTGTGATGCTTTCGCACATGGCTCAAATATGAGTCATGGGACGTGCGCCTGACGAGTATGCCTTGCGAGTGTGCCTTGCAGGTAAGCCTTGTGCATATGATTTATGTTTCACACATGACCTTATTATGAGGTCATGGGTTTCACGCATATGACTCAGTCAAGTCATATGACTTGTTTATTGTGTTATAATTGGTTTATGAGTTTTTGCACATGACCTCGCTATGAGGTCATGGGTTTTGAGCATGTGACCACTTTGGTCACATGACTAGTTTGTTATGATTTGGTTTTGCACATGTGACCACTTTGGGTCACATGACTACAGGTGGGAAGAACACTATATAAGGAGGCCGAGGCAGCCAAGGGGGATAGGTTCTTCACGCTTTGTTCTAAGTACTTTTCCTACTTATTACTTTAACGAATATAAAACACCTTTACGATCTTTATCTTTATTGCAATGTTAGCGTTACGCCAAGGAAAGTCCTTCATGAAGAAGAGTTAGAGAAAGCTTACAATAGGTGTTCCCGATAAAAGACAAAGGTCTTGTTCTATCAGTAACGTAGGCAGAGGCTTAGTACTATCGTAAGACTAAGGAAAGAAACAAAAAAAAGAGAAGTATTGTTCCCCATCGCCAAGAACTAACTATCCAAGGAGGGATCGTTACAACTTACCATTATCATTTCACATATGATAGCAAGAGCTGGTTCCCAACACTGTTTTTTTACTTAAAATAAGAAGTAACTGAGGTGAAACCTACAATCGTGTCAAAATAAGAGTCATGACTTGCTGCAGCCCAGCCTAAGGAGGCAACCCCATGCCCATAGCATTTTCTAGTGATTTCAAGACAAAACATGTATGAAAATTCTATTTGAATCTACTAGTATTAGTCAGTTCTTACCAGCTTATGTAGTAGTAGGTCCAGAAAACTCAGAAAGTATATACTAACTTTTGTATCTATTTAGAAATCATTATAAATGAAGCTAGATGCAATTGAACAAGAGGAGAAAGAAATAGTAAGAGGAGAGAGTAGGTTACTAGGAAGCAAAGTTGGGCGGTAGTGAATAGCAGTAACTTAGGCCATGGGGGAGGCATCGCAATAGTTCTCAGAGGAGAAGGTAGAAGTAGTGAAGAAAGCTTTCTGAGTAATTAGCCTTTCACTTCCTATAGATGGGTCAGCAGATCAAGAGATTTCAATAAAGAGAATAGAAACCAGTTTTCTTACCGAAGGGTTAAGAAGTTGGGAAAGGAGGGGTGTTGTAAATGGTGAAAATGATCCTGTAGAGTTGGATGAGAAAATAGATGAAGCTGAAATCTATTTTGAATAGTTGCCATGAAATTCTGAGACTGATATTGCATCTTAGGTGATGAATAGGCTTAGTATGATTCACATTAATTTGACTTCATGGCATATAGTCCATTTATTCAAGTTTCTATGGTATTGTATCCTAACTCAATCAACATGTCCTTGCATCTCATGTTACAAAGGTTTCTAATCTAGCTCTTTCTGACTCATCAAATATTGAAAGCCAGCTGGTACATTTACAATTTGTTAGGCTATCAGATACTTGTGCCTGTTGATAGATCTTCTCATATCTGTTAGCATCCTTCTTCTTTTCAGGGTCAGACTTACACTCATACTTAGACTTAGACTCAAACTCGCACAATATATTAAAAATAATACCCAACCCTTATCCAGCTCTATCCTGCCTCATCCCATAAGGTAATCGCCTTAATGCATTTATCACATACCAGTATGGTTTTTCAGTGCCAAACAACTTCCAGATTCTGATCTTGTATACCTTTTTGCTTCATGATCAGTCACAGTCAAGATAAAAGAACAAGATCAATAATAGTGAAGATCCATCTGAGCTTTGGGTTGTTGCTAATTTTAGTATAAAGACAAGAGAGAAAAAAGTGAAGATTTGTCTACCAGTAAACTTTGATTTTTCCTGTTTGAAAACCTATCGCATTGATTGTGGGTAAGATGTTGTGTCTGAGATTTCATTTGGTTCTTACGTTCCGCCCCCGTGCCCCACAATCCAGTGGAAAAAGGCTAGGGTGCTTATACCACTGTGCCGCAAATACCCTTACACCTGAGTACAAAAAAACGCCAAGATATCATACACATTTGCTTGTAAAAACCTCTTTCCCATCTATAGGTGTCTCCCGACTAAACATACCCCCGATTATGATACAGTACAGTGGATTCTACCGCTCTTTGGAAAACAGCTAGTAACAGTACCATACACAGAAACAATTTTTCTAAGCCTTCATACCTCGACATAGTTACCGATCTCAAAGAGATTAAAACCTGAAATCACTAAGGATAAACACTGGCCAAGACCTACGCTTGGCTTCAAATCCCCCAGTTTTGTTAGTTGTGTTTTTTGGGGAAATACCGGTATATCATCAAATTCGATTTCCCAGGACCTGAGAAGGAGCTGATCCAAGGAGCACTTCTGTAGTCATTCCGGACAATGTGTAATTCGGCTTGGTAGGACCGCAGGGTTCCGCTGCGGGGGGCTAAATTCTTGGAGTGCAATACTCATGATACGCCATAGTAGTGGTGGAATGACGGCACCTGGACGCTTTGCACATTCTATTTGTTGAAGCAGGAAGTCCGACAGGTGGAAATGGGACTATGCATGTGATAGAAGACCACCGAAGACCTTGATAGAAGTTATTCGTAGAGAAGGAACGACAGTAGTAAGGAAGCAGGAAACGGATGGAATGCAGGAATCATAGGATAGAGGTTTCTGGTTGATGGAGATGGTTGGCTGGTTGTTTCCATATGGGGGATTGCAGAGAATAGTTTCATCCTTGGTTTTGGTGGAAAGTTTCGGAAAGGGAGAGGCTCATGTGGCGACGAGGAGAATTTCCTTTGTGCTTTCTATTGAGATTTGCCTTTTCCACCGATGTGGTGAGAGTTGAGCAAGGCATCGTTTTTCCTCAGATCAATATCATTGAAGTTTACCGTTTACCCCCGCTGCGCACGATAATCTCACCGGGGGTATTATCATTATATGTAGGTTTTCATACCAGCTTGTTCCACCACTCCTTATATTTGAGGCAGAAGGGGCCTCCTTTTCCCCTAAATCCCAATTTACCATGTGTGCCAACTATCTTGTGAGTTTAAACCCGTGCCTCATCCTAACGATATTATGGTATGATGTCCGCGATCACAATGTCACTCACAGATATTTACGGGGAGAAATCCAGAACAGATTAAACAGGTCGTCCTTGCTTTTTTTTTGTACGATACACTCCTACTCTATCTCTCATTGTACCACGCAAATTAAATAACTGTATTTCCAATCGTGGGCAGACCTATGCTTGCGGCGTTCGGCATTATTGTGGTACCAATTCCGGGACCTTCTCGTTCGGCCGAACGCATGCAGGTACAAGATCCAAGAGACCCACAACATTACCCATTAAGAGCCTTCTATCCTTCAACTCCCTACCACCCAGCCCCTCACCATGCCAACAGCCATGCAATATCCCTCATTAAAACACCTCGTCTTTTATCCCCCCATCCTTACTATCATATGACACACCCCCACAGTCCCGCACTGACCCCACATCAATATAGACATTCTCCTCCTCACTCCGCCCATGTTTATCCTATAAATCTGACAATTTCCTGGATATCGCGTGCGCAATCTCTGGGCTATAAGCACCAGCCTGAGACAGCGTCCTAACAGACCCACCCCCACCATCCTCCATGTCAAGATTGATATCCTCCCGTCCGAGCAGCGACTCTACAACCCTCGCCCTCCCTTCCCCAGCGGCTATATGCAGTGGCGTATGGCCATGCAGTTCGGCGCGATTGACGTCGACCCTCTTATCAGTCAGTAACACCGCCAACACACCCTTCTGCTGAGCGAGGTGCAACGGTGTCTGTCCGAGGTAATTCACCGAGTTGACGTTAACTCTAGGGTTATCCAACAGCACCCGAACAACCGCCACTTCCCCCCAATACACGGCCGAGTGCAAGGGGGAGGAGAAGTCGACGTTCCGCGAATTGATATCAACCCTCCCATCCGCGACCAGAAGCGAAACAACCCTCACATGCCCTTGCCTGGCGGCGTGGAACAGCGGCGTCTCATTCCTATGATCCCGGCAATCCACGTCGAGATGCTCTCGCGCCAGCAGCAACCGCACGGTCTCCACCCGTCCCCGGCTCGCCGCGACCGCCAGTAAGGTCTGCCCCCTACTATCCCTAGACTCTGGGTGCACCCCACACTCCATGAGTGTTTTCACCACTGTTGAGGGCTGGGTCGCCACGGTATCGTGGAATAGTTCCGGGCCGGCAAAGTCCGCGACTCCGCCGTCCAGGAGCCTGTGCACTGAAGCCTTATCTTCGCGCCCCGCCAAGAAGTACAGCGCCCGACGCCCGTACTTAAAGCTACGCTTTTGACAGACGGCGGCGATGAGGAACGGGGAGAGGAGGTCTGACAGGTGGCGGTTTGCCCTCATTAGGGAGTTTATGTCGGGCAGGTGGAGGAAGGTGGAGATTTGTAGGAGGATTTCGTTGGGGAGTTTTGCAAAGCTCATGGAGGGCAGTTGTTGCGGCGGTTGGCCATTCACTCTGAAGGATGGGGGAAGGCTGGTACTTATAGCGTGGAAAGCTATTTGGAAGTGCACTTTCAGCCTTCATTGCTAGTGTCGGGCATTATCCTTGGAGAACATGCTGTATCAAGCAGCAATTAAGCGAGCCATGTCACCCACACCCACATTCTACCAATTTTCTCCTACGAAACTGATAAGTCATATACTCGCGCGGCCGAGTTGAAGTTGGACACCCACATAGAGTAGTGATCACCGAGCCAATAAATGAGCTGAACCAGGGTGGCAACATAGGAGATGTGATCCAATATACCGTAGAAAATAAGTGTACAAGACATGAAACTCATCGCCACACAACAATTGATTGAACTCAAGGACGAAGAGTACTCTTTAATACCTAATTTTCATCTCTTTCACGATTGACCTATCATCTACTATGCCTGCACATGGTCCAGGAACAGCACCACAAGTACCACTACTCAAAAGAGCAGCAATCTTGTTGCTCTACTGGTACGCACATATGTCCTATCGGAAAATTGAATGTGAATTGGGAATCAGCAAGTCCACAGTAGAGAGCATTATCAAACGAGCAAAAGTATGGTTATTTAATCTAAATTAAAGAAGAGTATAAAGTACTATTTAGCTAATTCAATAGCTTTTCAGGCTCGGTCTTCAAACTCAGAGGATTTTGATAATGTACTTGCTTGCTTAGATAGTGAACCTGGAGGCAGGAATTCAGAAAGATTTCCAAACAGGAGTAAGGAATCAGCTGCTCTACATGATCTCAGTCAAAAGGATGAAGAGCACTGATTAAAGACCTTTCCAGAAATAGTAAGCGAGTTAGGAATTGTTGCCGCAAACTCAACCTTAGAGAAGGTTTTCCACCAACAGCACAATATTTTCCACCACAAGCCAGCACACAAACCCAGTCTCTCTGAGAGCCATATTGAAGCTTGTCTTGCGTTCGCCCATATAGCCCTACAAATTGCAGTCAATACTGTTGTATTTACCGATAAAATGTAGGTAGAATTCAGCAAACCACGACATCAATTGAATATATCACGCTACTGCGGTATCAATAGTAAAGAGTACGCTGTTCATGATAAAGACCACAAAAAACAACCGATCCAAGTTATGTTTTGGGGAGCAATCATTTTTGGGTACAAAGGGTCCATACCATGTTTGGGAACAAGATACAATTGAGGATCAACAATGATATCAGCAGCTTGTGGACGATGAAAATCAGAGAAATCACTAAGAACAGGAGTTTAATTGCCAACAAGCTCTAATAGAGGAAACCTGGCAGCACCAAATGGTACTTGATATTAATCAAGATATTGAGGTAATAAATTACATGGAAGAACGAATGGGAAGAAACAAGAGGAGGAAGCGAAAAGTTGAACAAATATTTAAAGAGAAGGAACTTAGGTTTACGAGCAAGGGAGGCATCAATTGCTTCTCATATTGCGAAAGAGTTCTACGTCCTAAACTCTATCTGTGGATGAAATCGATAAAAGAAAAATTACAAGTTCCACACCTCTATCTTGTAGAGGATAATGCGCTATATCACCAAACCACACGGATAATTGACAAAGAGGATAGACAAACTCAGGGTATCGTAACTCTCGACTGGCCTTCTAAATCTCTGGATTTAAATCAGATTGAATAAATTTGGGACTACGAAAAAGACAAGGTATCAACATAGAAGTTTATAGGTGGAGGTAGGGCAGCAGTAGAGGGTGCGAAAAATGCACTTGTAGGAACTTAGGAAGCCCTTCCTCAGGCTCTGATTGATCGGGAATGCTGGGCATTTCATGAGAAGCTTCGAAGAGTTATTCTTCATGCTGGAAATAATAACTTTAATGGTTAGGTTTGGGGGTATTGGGGGAGATACTGAGGTATATGGAAGTGAGGCAAATTGTATTGAGAAACATTCTTCTTTTTATATTGTACATGATTATCAATTGTGTTGCCTGGCATGCATTGGCTATTGGTCCGGTGATCACTACTCTCTTTAGGTGTCCAACTTCAACTCAGCCACATTAGTACAGGTACAGTCATGTCTGAAAAGTCTACGTACCCCTCATAGTAACAGTACTACCACTACAAATAATGATATTGACCACAACAAAAAAAAAATATGAGTACAATTTTAAAATAGATAATAGTAGAAATAGAAAAAAACAGCTTCCCAATGCTACCATTTTGTATGGCTTCTATTTGCATCTAATACAGCCTAAAGTCTCTCAGGCATCCTCTGAATCCATCCATCAAATGTCCCCTGGAAAATGAGGTCCAACTCTTTCTTTGCTGCCTGAAATAATTCAGCAGCACTATGAGGCCTTCTCTCAACCTTAGAGAATCGCTTTCTGAGGGCTCTTTTGAGAATTGCCCAGGCATTCCCAATAGGATTGAGATCTGATGAGTTGGGAGGCCAAGCGAATCTTTATTATCCACAGTTCTCTTGCAATTTTTTATTTTCTGCTCCATTATACTATAATACATTATCAGCAGCCATATAGATGGTTTGAGGAGCTCTGTCTATGGCTTCTATGAAGCAGATGAGGTAGTGTTGGTGAATCTCAGTTACATATTGGTAGGAATTGAGACCAAGTCTGTCTCTTTTATTGGTCCTTTCCTCCTCAGTCTTATCCCTTATAAGAATAAGCTCAGTCCTCCCTCCATACATCATTGCAGCATATACACCTATATTGGTGCGCTCTGACTTAAAGCTAGGCTTTAAGTTCTTTTCTTCCAACTCTTCACCTGGTTTAAGTCTAACCTTTCTTCCCACTGGATTTAGATTATATTCAATTGTTGCTTCATCCACAAAAACCACCCATTTTCAAGCTCTTGTCCAGTTCCTCCTCACTCTACCAAACTTTTTTCTCTTCTCCTTCTGTCCTTTTCTCCAAAAAGGCTTTTTCCTAGGTATCCTGAGCTTAAATCCAGCTTCTTTGGATATCTTGCTAACAGTATCTTTGCCAAGTCCAATATTAGATTTTTGAGTAATATCTCTTAGGGCTAAATAAGGCTCAGCATCAATAATATCAAGAATTACTTGCCTTTTGGCATCAGTAATCTTGGTTGGTCTGCCAGATCTGGGGGCATCATGGGTGTTTCCATCTCTGGATTTCGCATTTTTGACCACTGTTGAAACAGTTGACTTGGAGAGGTTCATAAGCTTTGAAATTTTACCATACGCCATATCAGTATGTTTATAGAGAGCATAGATTTGCCTTTTCTGGTCTTCTCTGAGGGTTTGGGAGTGTGGTAGTGCCATGATATTAGGTGATGTTGAGGTAATCTTTGGTTGCAGTGTTGACAAGTAGGTGTATGTAGACTTTTCAGACATGACTGTACTGTATCGCAGTCACACGACCACTTGGGATACTCTAAATTACTGACACGAAAATAATAGTCCTGGTGCTCAGGACAGCCTGAGCTGACATACAAGTAATTAGGACAAATAAGTTTGTTTTTTTTACTTTCTATAAGAACTTTCTCATACCCAATTAAATAGAAAATAAGAATGTATCCAGAAAATGTAAAAAATAAATATTAATTTCTAGGATTGTACTTGTAGGAGGCTTTCACTTACCCCGTATTAGTATTATAGTTATTAAGCCAGCAATCTGCAATAAATACCATACTGGCATTTCTCTTCATCTCATATTACTTTAACAATTAAGTAGTTCTCATATATCTATAATATTGAATATTGATAATTAATTCTGCCAACTTGAGAACAATACAGTATGATACCTCCTCTGCTCAAGAAATATTGAAGACAAAAAATATACTAAGGCATAATATCATGGTCAAACTCCAGAATCTATTTCTTTCCATAGCACATAGTACTACTCATAAATTTCAAGTTTAATTATTTAGAGAGAAAACAAGAAAAAAGTAGCCCTCCCCCCTCCTTAAAAAAAAAAAGATGAAAGAGGAAAAATATGGTTGAAACAGGGACTTATTCTAAAGTAATTTAAGTTCAATAGCATATTTAAATAGAAACTTTACATTTACCTCACCAGTACTAGTATGATAGTCATATTAAATGTTTTTTGGTTATTTACTAGAATACCCCTCGGTAGCGCTGAATTTGTCTGCATATCCTCACAAAAAATAGTTTGCTAGAATACCCCTCTATATACCTGGGTAGAGATATGAGAAAAAAAAAGACAGTGTAGACCCTATTCTATCTTTTGATTGTAAAAAGTAAGAAACATCTTAAACAAAGTTATATTATTTTATCTCTGGCTCTTATGACCAATTTGCCTTCAAGTTACCATTCAACTCCCAATCATGGCCTTTATTTCTTTTCCCAAAGCCACTTGATGGCATTATCACTAAATCTATCCTTTGAACCCTTCTCTGATTATAAAGCACAACTTTATCAATGGGGAGTTTCAGATAACTTTACTGTAAAAATCAAGAAATCAGACAGTACAAGATGTGTTGCAAAATGTCATCTAGCAGCTGACTGCCCTTTCGATGTTCAGGCCACCAGGGATAAAGGAGAAGAATGAGTTCTTATAACAGTTTTAAATCTAATCTATACTACCTGTTTAGAAGTAACACCAGTACCTCATGACTCCGCCAGTCAGTTCATTTACCTCCGAGAGGCTGTTCCAAATATTCTTACAATTACAAGAACAACAAAGCCTAAAGATATCCAACAAGCTATGCAGCTATATCATAATGCCAACATTAATTATGCTGCCTCGCATAAGGTACTCCAGTTTTTGAATGGTCAGGATATTGGTAAAGAGAGAGCACAATTTCGACAATTATCATTATACATTCAGAAGTTTGGTGAGATTGACAAAGCAGGCCACTTTCATATCAGTGCCTGCCAGGAAAGTAGGCATTTTCAACGCTTATTTATTTGCCCTTCAGCCAGACGTCATCTCTTTCAAAGATCACCAAAATTCATTGCCGCTAATGGTACATTTACTAAGTCAAAGTTTCATCAAATTCTACTTTTTGCTGTTGGAATAGATGGAGATAACTATGTTATCTTGCTTGCATGGGTATTGGTAAAAAGTGAAAATCAAGATGGATGGAAGTACTTCTTCTACAATCTTGTCTGGTACTATAAACTTGAACACTATTGATATCCACCTACTTTTGTGTTGAAAATAAGCAGAGCAAAATTTAACAAGTATATTGTATAATAGTGCAATACCTGAAATTAATCAGCCTAATACAACATTTATAAGCGACCAGGACAAAGGATTAATAGCAGCTGATCACATTCTCAATAATGCCATTAGAGCATATTATTATTAGCATATTAGCAAGAATGTGAAAAAGGATTTTGGGGTCAGCACCAAGGATCTACTTTAGAAGCTTGCATAATCAGCAAATATAGCTCAACTTTACGAATATCTGGATACTTTAACTAACTTAAAACCGAAAGCGGCCTCATATATCAAAGAAATTTAATTCGAACTTTTTTCTTCTGCCCACTTTCCTGACCAACAGTATACACATGATACTTCCCATATTGTTGAATGTGTGAATTCAATCTACTTAGAAGAGCGTGAGCAACCAGTTCTCAAAATGTTAGATGGAATTTAACATAAGGAAATGGATCGCCACTATCAGAATTATGAAAAGGCAGAAGCTTGGTTACAGCCTGGAGGCTCTCCCTTAACAAACTTTGGAATGGAGAGATTGAAGAAGAGTCTTAAGTTCACTGGGCAGTATACTATTAGAATTTCTGGCCCTGATAATGTCCCGGTAATAAGGCCTATCAATGATGGTTGAGAGTATACAGTTAATTTGAAGTCACGAAAATACACCTGCCATGAGTTCTTTGATACTGATATTCCATGCGCTCATGCTATCGCTGTTATCTACTTTCTCCAAAAGGCACCTATTAACTACATGCTAAGGTATTGTTGGATTGAAACTTATAAGGAAGCCTATTTAGTCAACTTACCCATTATCAATATGGAGCAACTTTCAGTATCACAAGTTGATTACACCTTCAACCAGGTTGAGGTTATAGGACCAGACTTGAATATCAATTTAGAACTTTTAGTGGATGCAGATTTGGGCCAATCTGGTACTATACAAGAGTCAATTATGGAGGGCTCAGATGGTATTCAGAATAACTTATCCTTGGTACTGGAGCTACCTGTTATACGAGTATCTCGTGGAAGACCAGCCAAAAAAAGAAGAGTAGGAGACCATCCATCGTATATCCTAGTACTTAGAAGAGAAATGGCTAGTCAAGCACCTCCTCGATGTTCTGCCTATGGTAAAGTTGGCCATTATGCTCAGACATGTCAACAATCCGATATTTAGCTCTTGTCTTTGTATACTGGTGTAAAATATTTATCGTTTCCTCTGAAAATAATTGATCGTGTAGTAGATCTTAAGAGGCTACCTTGGAACTATAGTATTGAGTATATTTGCTACCGGAACATGCCATGGGCATGGGGGAATTCTAGCAAACTATTTTTTGTAAGGGTATACAGACAAATCGAGCGCTACCGAGAGGTATCCTAGCAAATAACTGAATTTTTTTTTTACTATGCTAAGGTGGTCTTGGCGCCAGTTATATCAATCATAGACAAGATAGGAGCCAATTTGGACACCAGTAACAAAAAGCGGACAAATGTCCCTAGGAGGTTTATAAAAATTCAGTTATGATACAACAGATCCTAGGTTTCCTAGATTGCCCTCTAGTTCCGCGAAGCTGGACCAGCCCAGACACCTCCCGAAACCGTAAACCTGTCTGTAATTGAATATCTAATATTGCTCATTGTCTGCTGGAAATTCAATGACAAAGGTCTCTCTAATCATAACCTATCACTCGCGAAACTTGAAACTTGAAACCCTAGATCCAATTGCAGTGTAGAGTATCATAACTTCCCTCATAGACCCTACAGCAAAGCCAACCATAGCACACCGAGATCACTAATGATAAATTGGTGAGAATCCAGTGTCACATGGGTGGACGCTGTAAAGAAACAATCGAACAATCGAACGGCGTTCTTCGTCCTCGGGCTTTCTCCTCTCGATAGAGTCAAGAAGTTCAATCCTTTTCCATCCTAAAAGGGGAGGGGAAAGGTGCTCACTGCGTCTTTTACCCCCTTCCAGAAAAGGAAATTATTTTTTCGACTATTGCACAGTCTAATTATTCAAGCGCTTACGGCACGACGCAGGGCAAGCTACACCCAGGGAGCTACAAGGTACGATACACTTTTCATAGCCTCACAAAGTTCAATTTAGGTTATCAAGAATCCTCAGAGGAACAAACTCTAGTTGCAAGCAACAAAAAGTAGCTGACTTTCCGCCACACTAGGCCACTCACTATCTCCATCAATGCGAAACTAGTATATACCGCATTAACTGGGGAAAGCCTCCAGACCACTCTCTGCGTTGGAAGGGCGGGACGCGGGGGAAGTAAAACTTGCAATTGCGTCAAAGTTGAGAGAGACCTGAAAAGGTTGGTCCTGGTGATACAGAGTTGGATCTGACGCTTTATTGCCAGTTTGATAATTAAGAGAAAATCCTCCCCGATTCTACGCATTCTTCCTGTACTCGCCTTTCGGATATCATCCTTTGCCTGGAGCTGAGGTTAGGGGTGTTTTGGCAGTGGTTTCGTCTTCCTATCCAAGAGAAGGAATTTTTGACATCTTAGCGCGAGGTTCAACTTTTCCAGTAAACCCGCTATCTTCCCAAAAACATATGATTCGAAACCTTGCCCGTAATTATCATCTGTTTTTTGGCTTATCGCGTCGATCTGTTCCGGCACCGAGGGAGATTTATGAGTGACATTTTGTGGACAATAGAGCTGAGACATCGCATCTTGGGAGCTCTGACTTACCATCGCATTTGGCATCACATTATTTCCACCCCGAGGTTGAGGACATGGTATTCTCCTAAACTATGACGACCATCTCTTCAGGACCGGCCTTTACTATTCTCTCTTCTACCTCTAGCCTTGACTTAACTAATCTGTTCCTGAACATCCCCTTCTCTAGTGCCATGCGGCCGATTCGTGAACATCATTACCAGATCAAGCATATCATTACCCTAGCTTCCCGAGATCATATAATACAACAAGGTGAAACAAGGAAGAAAGAGAAAGCACGAAAGATAGCGCTAATAAAACCCGGTATCAGAACGCACGGAAAGAAAGATCATTAAAAGAAATTTGAAGAAAAGGGGAAACCCTAGACCGAAAAGCATCAATTCCAACCCAAACCAACCCAATTAAGCTAATCCAGGCTTTTGCACCCATTCTCCCATATCTTACAAGGGGAAGAGAAAAATAGCAGACAGGAGCAGCAGGTGAGGAAAGAACTTCTCTTCAATGGTTGACGACCCTAAGACTTCTCTTAGGACTCAATAAAACACCCCAGAATGACGGTTCTTCGTAGAGAAGATCCACCGGACTCTCACTACCCCCCACACCACCGAGGATGCGGCTATTCTCTCTGAGACCGCTCTCACTCAACCGTCTCGAGTGCCCGGTACTCTCGGCGAGTTTCGCGCTGGCCTCACGGAGTTCTCGTATCTTCCTACGGTACCATATATATGCGCATAGCAGAACAATAATGACAAGACATACAATCCCACCAACTATCCCTCCCACAATTGCTCCGACCTTTGGAGAAGATACAGCGCCGTTACCACTACCCCCCCAGGATCCACTAACGGAGGTAGAGGTGGTCACCGAGCCATCTTTATTCGTAATTGTAGCGACCGTTCCTGTCGGGTGTGGAGAAATGGTAGTATATTTATAGTCACCAGGTTTTCCGGAAGCAACTGGCGAATTCTCGTCTGGAGCACGAGCCGGCTTAGTTACCCTCGCACCGCCATATGCATCGCCACCAACAATATCAATTACAACTTGTGGAACTTTGTACCCTACTGGCCCTGCTAATGCCGCGTTGGATTTGGCTTTTGACGCAACAAACCCCTTCGTCCATGAGGCGCTTGAGGCATTGAAAACATATATCCCAGGGCTATCGCAAGAAAGTTCTTGGCCCACGTATCCTCCGATAACGATCATGCTTTCTCCATACATTTCGCATGAGTGGCCCGCTCTGGCGGGAGGTACATTCTGCCCACTTGTGTTTACTTGAATCCACGTAAAGGACGGGATGGTGAGGACCCAAGAATCATCATATTGCTTTTGCTCTGCAAAGGGTACTAGATTTTGACCCCCGAAGAAATAGATATTATGTGAGCTCCCATCGGCGGCAGAGGCAACGGCAGCACAGGGGTTAACCCTGTACTTTGGTGTCGGTCCATCGGTGGCTTGCTTTGTCCATTGGGATTTAGAGATGTCATAAACATCGACAATATTAAGTTGGGAGAAGGTATCATTGGTACCACCTCCAAGAGCAACCAGTATACCCTCCTCACCCCAAGGAACCTAACAGGGGCTAAATCAACCAAAGACCAAAAACCGCAAATTTCGGAGTAACTCACGAACAACAGCACGCCATCGGCCCTCTCGGGAACACCTGCTTTCTCTAAACCATGTTCGGTGATATTCCGGAAAACATTTTTCTCCATGTCAAACTCTAATAAACTCTTCAAGTATACCCTAGGAGTCTGGAGGCTCCATCCCTCAGTTGTGTAAGCATCGAGGTGACCACCAAAGTAGTACCCCTTGCTCTGTTGGGGAACGCTAATTCCCGCTCCTTCCGCCGCTCTTTCGATTTGCTTACTTCCGGAATCACTAGAGACAGAGGTCCTCGATGTAATGTCAGACCATTCTCCAGCAGCTACATCGTACCTCCAGATTGAGAATGCCGTTGGCTTAGTAACAGGCTTGTCAGAGAAAAGGCCACCATAGAGGTAAAGATTGTCGTTATTGTGCCACAGATACCTACGTTATTAGTCAGTAGTTTTTCGTGAACATGGGCAAACCCGTACTCACCCATTCGCAACAGCAGGTGGTCCCTTTGGCTGAGGCAACGTCCTCAAAGGCGGCGATCCCGCGTCCCAATCGTTTGTCAATGAGAGACTCAAGAAATTGTTATCTATGAAGATCAGCATTGCCCTATAGACACAACCTCGGACGAAATAGCCTACTCCAAGTATCACTGTTCTGATCCGAACTCCCTCTCGCCTGGCCACCGTAGATGTAAATTGTATCCTTTACCAGTGCCGATTGGTGACTCCACCTCAAGCAAGCATCTGCGCCCGTAGGAGTCGCTCTTGGGGCCAATGTTTGGTCCTCCATTTCTAGATCGGGGTCGACTAGACAAGCTTCGAGCGGCTCGCTCCTGTGGGAGCTTAATCCGAGGGAAGCAGATAGAGATACAGGAAACAGAGCGATGAGCACGGATATTCTCAGGAGTTTCGCCGGTATTCGGAGTGTAGTGGAAGAAATGGGAGAAGTTTGCTGTCCACGTAACATGAGACAACTATATGCTAAGATTGAAAGTTAGAGAAGCTCTGGGCAACAGCTGAAGCGGACCAAACCGTGAGGAGGGTAGAAGAAGGAAGTAAATTTTTCGTTGCAAAAAATAGAATAGCCTAGAGCGCCACCGGTATGGTTAGCAAGAAAGTGTAGAAACGGTTTCAAAGCGAGGATAGATGGTGAGGGTGTTGGCACTTAGTATCACGAACCTGTATGAGTATGAGAATGATATCACGTTTTTTTCACAGTAGAACCCAATCAACACTAATGCTGTTTTCCCCATACAATTCCCATTTAGAGAAATGATTCGCATACATGCTCGAGTTCCATGGAACAGCTACTGTAATCGCTTGCGTCGGTGCCGGCAATTCTTGTTCTGAGGTGAGCTCTCTGAGGATTGGCAAGGTTCCGCTGAAAGCGATCTACATATTCGGTACATCACTTGGACCTATTTCTTGGCGCCGGGCACCATTCCCTTCAAGGGAAGGTCAGAAGAACTTTGGAACCTACTCGAGTAACCGCTTTCAAACCAAGCATAACCCCTCAGGGTAGAAATTTCCCCCCGGAACATGAATTACCGGCACGATTCCGCAAATTTAGAGCTAAAAATCATTGTAAATTAGTCCACTTGTTTTGAGCCTTGAAGCCCCTTGGGGGATTACAGTACTTGCACATGTGCCAGAGAGTCAGTGGTGCCAAATGTATTCGATCCACTGAGCTCAAACATGGAACCAGTACCCGATTACGGCCAAAGCCACCCATTGAAAAGAGGGGAAATCAGCTAGGAGATCCCTCCGTCTTACTAAACGCCCCGGGACCGTTACTGTATTCATCACATTTACGATACGGATAAAGCCCCAGCACGTGAAATTTAGCATTGCTCCCTATCCTTAAGGTAATCACCATTTCAAACCGACTCTCCAAGATGCCCCACACATCTCCTATACCGCTCATAGGATTCACCGCAGCCAAGTTCAAGCCCCGAAGCGAAAGCCAATTGTGATATTTCAAAATATCAATACCCGGTTTGTGATCCGACCAAGTTATTACTGGGATCTCCGGCATCTCCGGGATAAAGCGGGCCCTACTGACCAATGACACCGTCCCCGGCTCCAGCCGGCATATCTACTTATAGACTATATAGATAGAAACATCACTTCTGCCACCCCGGCCGAAGCTTGGATAGGCAAAGTACCGGTACCGGTATCAACAAGAGCATCATCCGCATGCTCAAATCGACCACTGCCGAACGGATAACGTAGTATCCACAGCATCGCTTTCCGACAGCGACCACATTGGCCTACCAGTAATCATACTCCATCACCGTAGTCACGCAAGCAAAAGGCCTCTTGGTAGTGGAGTGATAAGTTATCTAAACAACCTTCCATTACCTCCTTGGGGTCCCCTCTACACCTCCGAGACCGCGAACTCACGCTTCCCCGGTATCATATGCAAGTATGTGCAGTCGATCTATCGGAATCCCGCAACCACAGTGCGAGAACCTGAGGGCGCCCCGCCACCAACACGCTTGTTATGAAGAGCAAGAAAAATTAAAGCCTAAGAAAGTGAGGGCTAGGAGGCCCGACAAGGTATTATCGGAAACGGCTAGCTCTATCCGATCTTACTAAATTCCAAAGATATGATACTATACCACGAGAAAGTTAGATATGCACCAACAGCGCTTGTTGTGCATACCGGTACTTAAAAAAACTGCCCGTGAATATCCCTCCAGAAGCCTCCCCAATCCAAGAGCTTCAAAAATAAAGTGACTTCCGGCAGTCAGTAGCAAAAATACCAAGTTCTCAGTCAGACCCCGCACACCCACCAAGAGCAGACCCCCACCCCCGAAATCACAAACACCATATTATTAAAAGACCCCAAACCCTTTCCCGCAGCCAACTAATCCACTATCATACCGCACCACAACCACCACCACCCACCAGCACCACCCGCCAACACCAATGCACTACACCGTGGTCCTTCGTAGATGCAACCCCCATTCCTCCTCTTCCATACAGCAACCAAGATCAACACATTCAGAACAAACACCGGATGCATGCGTGCATGCATGCAGGTGCCCACTGCATTCTGATGCTCGGTGAGCTGGCTGATTGGTAAACTAAAAATATGATGTAGATTTAACCCGCGAGGCAATGGCAGCTAGGGTAGTTTGGCCCTGCTAGGATCCGTTGAGGAAGAGGGGAAGAGAGCTCCCGGCGCTAGATGACGCACGAGCTCACAGTAAGCTCGGGGTGTGCATCATAGATACGGTGCCGTTGTGGTTTGATGTTGAAAGGAGGAGCAGACTTTAAAGTCCTAGTTGTAGTATCGGCTACCTTGCATTTTGAGGATGGCTTGGGAATTGATCTTCTGGAGAGAGGATCTAGACTATGGGGGATTCAGACCCCCCTTCGAATGCACCCGGAGAGAGATATAAGAGGGGCGTTAATAAAGCCCACCAATTGCCCCCCCTGAAAGTAGCAGACCAGAGACCACTCCACCTCTACCGTATCAGGGCGATGATACAAAAACAGAAGAAAACATCAATCCGGAAGCTCTTGGCGTAAGTGGGGGGCATTCGAGCAACCACTGGAAGCCCTTTCACACAACAATCCAAGGCTTTGGATATGGCTTGAATGAACATGCCTGCGCATGCAGCATTGGCGATGTATCCCGGTCACCGGTAGACGAGATATTATGATGGTTAGCGAGGAGGCGTTCGCAAGCTCGGACCAACACTGTTTAAACTATCGGCAGGCGCGACAGATGTCCCCTGCCCCCCCCGATGTTCTGATTGGCATGGGGAGCCGGGTTCTAGCCCTAACGTGCAACCATAGCCCCTGCGTGCGGCTAACAAACACCTCTCTTTCAACCCGATGAAAGTTTGACTACGAGGCTGGTGACAACAATGGTGAGCAGAATGGCATGCAACCCAAACCATGCTACTTCACGCCTTCAGTGCGATACATTCTGAAGCTGTAAAAAAATTGAAAAATCGATATTAGACTATGGTTAAGAATTCTTTCAAACATCTCCTCAAGTGCTCACAGATCATTAAATAATTTCTGGCTACTTTTACATGTGATACCGGTATCTCAGAGTCTGAGTTGAAAACAGCGCCAAGCCTTACAATTCCACATGCAAAATCGTCAGAAATTGGGCCAATGCCAATGCGTCAGCCATATCTCTCTTAATAATTCCTCAGCCAATTTACAGTACTCGTACGGTAGTTAGACACAGAGTCCTAAAGGGTTGGAAAGCAAAATCCAGGGAATTGCTTCACATATTGGTGAAGTCTTGGTTTGGACTGCTTCTCTTGGTCAGTGGTTGGAAGGAAGGTCGTGAATTCTGGCTGTTTCAGCCCTTACAGGGCTCATCATTTTTGACACCAGCCTCGTACTCGTACAGTACTCAAGCAAATTTATCATTCTGTATGCCTTTTCTCCACTACTCGCGAGAAACGCCGTGCTAGTACGGCACTATAGAATGCTTGATAGCATCCTCTGCTACCTTACGCGATGTGTATTGGCTTTGTATTGTAGGGGTGATTGATGTAACTTATGTACGAGTTTCTGCCTGCAATAAAAAAGTGTTATAGGTATACAGTAGTAGCACAGTGCTCCAAGATCCAAGCCGTGATGCTGTATCGATCCGGGTTCATACTCGTCTGGACATGCTGAAATGCATTTGAGCCGAGAAATTCGGGGCGTAAGAGTAAGGTAGAGAGATTTCTGCACAGTAATCGTGGTTAACTCAGCGCACAGTAAAGTTAACCGGCAACAGCTCTGGGGCGAAAATTACGATTAATCACTTTACGCAGTCATGGCGTTCTCCCCCAGTCTGACGTCGGACCAAGCTTCCATGGTTAGCAGGCGGAAGGGTAGCACGGCGCGGAAGGTTCAAGACGTATTCCTTCGGAATCCTTCCTTTCTTCCCTCTCCCAACTTTTGAGACCCCAAGAACGTTTTGTGTGTGTGGTGCACCTCTTTGTCACTGGCGGCAGCTCTCCCCTTTGAGCGATTTATTGGTGGAGGTCTTCTGGAACCATTCGCTGAAATTCTAGGCACGAAAAACCTGCAGTAAAAAAGCATTCACTGAAATGGGCGGGCGTGGCGTCTGATTGGTAGCCAATAAGTGAGGAAAACAGGCTGTCTTACCCTTCCGAAAAAATAAAAATCCGCAGGAACCCCACACGCCGAAGAGTGGATTGTTCGATTTATGATCTGTCGGTTGGTCCGTTCGCCATCCGTTGTTGGTTGGAGGGGGAGGCCATAAGTTGTTCGAATGAGGGACTGGTCGTGACCATTGACTAAGGACGGATGAAGAAGAGTTGGGTGATTGTGCTTCCACGAACAAGCCCCTTCCTCGCCTTGTGGTCCAATTTACCGCTGGTTCGTAGCCCGTTGTAAAATATTTGATGTCGGAACAGGCAACCTTAGACATGAGGATAATTTTAATTTTAAGGTTGTTCTAGAAAAGCACTGGAAATTCTAGGGAGGAAATTGCATAATAGAGTATTCATCATCGGGGGAAAAATCCGATACTTCTTCCTTGCTATACTCGTACATTTATCACCGATGCTGTTTCGTGTGTGCGAGCTCCGGCTACCGTTAAGCTGCTCAGTGAGAGAGAGGGTTACTCTCACTTCCGAATTCAAGTCCCCACTGCTGGCCTACAGTGATTCAAATGGCTATAGCTATTCATCACCCCTGCTGCCTCAGTGCACTGTGCTACTCTACGGGCACTGTGCTCCAAATCTATTCACCTGCCGGGTTACACTCCTGGCAGCTTTGTCTTAGCCTGGCCCTCGCCAATCGCCCTTAACGCTTGCTCCCTCCGTCATCCCAGACCCCCCTCCCTGCCTCCCCGCCATTGATCCTCCCTCGCTTCTCCCATCACTCTATTCCTCCCCTCCTTCCCCTCCTCCTCGCACCATCACCCTAAACTCCACATTCACGCTCACAGGACACTATCGTATCATACTCTTTCTTCACACTCCACCTCCGGTTGCCCTTCTCACCTCCCTCCTCTTCCCTGCCCCCCCCCCCACTTTTCATTCATCCTTTGCGCACCTAAAGACCTTTGCCAGCCATCAACTATTGTGCCTTGCACTCTTTGTTCATAGTGCCATCTCATTTTTTGTTCTAGTAGAGCCCTTTTGCCCCGGACAATATCGTGCGTCTGGCGGGTACTAATCGAGGAACAGGCTCAGCTATTACGCGGAGCCGCCTGCACTGCTTGATTCTGTTTGGCTCGCTCACTAGCATTATCTGTATGTTCCTTCTAGCCTACTCCTGCTTTTTTGCCCCATCTTAGTCTCCCCTGTCCACGGCTACCTGCCGCCTAGCTAACAACCGCTTCTTACTATCAAAAGATATTCTATTCAACCGTCTCCATTCGTGACGCGATATTTTTCTCACTTGAAAACCCTCAAGAGCGATCCGGAGAAAATTATCGCCGGTTTCAATTTGTTTCAGAAGGATTCCTGCAGGGTTGTTGTTTGGCCTAGGCACGGGACAAAGAGGACCAGTGAACTGGAGTCACTGCAAGGCAGAATCGTGACTCAAACCTGAGACTGACTTTACCCTAAGGACGGGAGGGCAGAGAATTCAAATTTTTGTTTTGCTTCTTCGCTGGCCCGGTCCGTTGGCTACTCACCTGGTGGGTTCCCGCTTGTCTCTGCTCTTTGCTGCGCTCTGCGTTTGTGCAAGTTTGACTGACCATGCGTGCGAATCCTAGAGGCTCTCCGTGACATATAAGTAAGAAGGTGGTTGCATACTGCTTTGTCCGCATTATTATTTTAGACGGGCCAGAGCTGATTTTGTGGTTCACAGTTTGGTTTTCAATAACCAAGAATTACCTTCTCCAGACATCTCCAGAGCAACTCAATTTGTTTGTTCCTACCCCTCCACCACCCCCAAGCACATAAGATCAGGATAGGGGAATGTCACTCCCGGAAGCTTACCTCGACGAAGTCAACGCACTCAACCGCGAGATACTAAAATCCAAACCCACGGACGTTCTCCAGTTCTGTGCTAACTTCTTCAATCGCCGCCTCGAAGCTCAGCGAGTCGAATTCCTGCTATCTGCTTCAAATAACTCTGGGTTTTCCTCTTCAAATACTTTCGGAGCAATGCCAAGTTCCTCAGCATATGGTGGCGGTGAAAGCCTCTTCCCTGGCTCCGTAGTGAATCTCGGTGGCCCCCCTTTAGATGGGAATCGCGAGAGCCCTTTTTCCGGAACAATAAGAGAAGAAGATGAAGACGTTGGACAGAGCCCAACTACCCCTAGCTTCAGACCGGCCGTTCTCGGAGGTCCTAGTATTTCGAATCCCAGCCTGGCTGCACCACCTCTATCACCTGGCCAATCACTATTCTCTCCTCGGTCTAGATTTGCCTTTGGTAATGATCAGCCTCCACACCCAGGCTCGTCGCACCTTTCCCCATCCATACACCTTTCTCCAAATTCTGCATCACTCGATTTCCCATCCAACTACAACATGGGTCGACGAACCTCCGTTTCCGCCGAGTCACTAGTCCCATCATCCTCAAATGAGGAATGGAATCCCCCCGTATACCCGAAGACCCCTGAACAGCTCGGCCGTTTGAAAACAGCTGTGTCTGGAAACTTTTTGTTCATGCATTTGGATGACGACCAAAGCGGACAAGTCCTTTCCGCGCTCATGGAGAAACCCATTCCCGGGAAAGGCACCAGGGTTATCACTCAGGGAGATGTCGGTGACTTTTTCTACGTGGTCGAGAAAGGCTCTTTTGATGTTTACGTCAATAGTGCCGGCAGTATGCTTCCCGGCCTCGATGGTATGGGCAAAAAGGTGAACTCAATTGGCCCAGGAGGGTCTTTCGGTGAATTAGCATTGATGTACAACGCTCCGCGTGCTGCCACCATCATATCTACAACTTCACAGAACATCCTGTGGGCATTGGACCGCGTGACATTCCGCCGGATCTTGATGGAAAACACATTTAAGAGACGCAGAATGTACGAGGCATTCCTTGAGGAAGTGTCAATTCTTTCCTCCCTCGTCCCATACGAGCGCGCCAAGATTGCCGATGCTTTGGAGCCATTCACGTTCCATCCTGGAGATGTCATTATTCAACAGGGTGATCCAGGCGACAACTTCTACATCATCGAGTCTGGTGAAGCGGAGGTGGTCAAGCACGGTGCCCACGAACCGGTCAATAGGTTAACAAAGGGCGATTATTTTGGGGAGCTTGCACTATTGAATGACGCCCCGCGTGCTGCGAGCGTTAGAGCAGTAACCAGGGTGAAAGTGGCGACTTTAGGAAAGGATGGATTCCAGAGGCTCTTGGGGCCTGTGGCAGAGATTATGCGAAGGAATGACCCCAGGTTAGCTGAGGGCGTTGACCCGCTCTCCAATGTTGGAAGCCCTGGACCCTCGGGCGGATTTGATGGAGGAAAGGATGTTGTGGAGGAGGCTGCTGGCAGGGGGAGAGCCGTAGAAGTCTAAGGGCATAATTGGTTCTTAAGTTTTTTTTCACTTCAAATGGTGAGTATCTGGCTTAGACTGCTACTCTAGAGTAGTCAGAGGCTATTGGTGTTTCCTCCTCTTATTACCGTCTCCTTGTAACTATTCTTTCTCACTTTCTTTTTTCTTTTTTCTTTTCGTTTCTCTCCTTTGAGATTGATGCCCATGCATTAATGAATGGATGGGGGAAGAGCAGTGACACAGAGGGTTATAACGAAACTAGCAAAATGGGGCTTTCTTCTTTACCCTTTGTTCCATTCTTGCCCTGCTTTCTTTTTTTTTGCTGTCCATTTGGAAAGTTCGCAGTTATAGAGGTGGGGGGTGTCTGAGGTGGCACGAAGGAGGGAGGCACAAGTTGTCTATTAAGCATTCATCTTGGGCATAGTGGGGCTGCTTGTTACGCTTGGTTGGATGATTATTGAAAGCCATTTCCCCCTCTTGCAGTGCAGTGCGGTCGAGTCTTTTGCACAGAGAACATGGGCGATAAATGGTTACTATATTCCTAATATGATATCAGTATATTACCTGATTATTAAACCGAATAAAACGCGACTAACCTACCCGCAATTGTGAAAACCCATGGCATAAGATCCAGTTCTAGTAGTAATACACAGCAGAAGCAGAGAAACCGACCCATATTTATAGCAAAACCTAAATCCAACAACCCCGCTCCCCCCTTTTTAAAAAGAAAGAAAAGAGAGCAATCAACTGTCCAGAACTTCAGCCTTCTCCCTCCTCCTCTTGAGTATCTCCTGCCGGACCGCCTCAGCCCCAGCCTCGACCTCCAACACCCTCCCAATCCCCCTTTTCCACCTCTCCTCTAGCGCGGTCAACTCGGGCCGCACGTCCACCTGCACGCCCTTCCGTTCCTTGTTGACGACCTCGCACTCGGTCTTCAGCTCCATCAACTCCTCCTCCAGCCCCTTCAGCAGTGCCTCCAACTGCGAATTGTGCACGAGCCACGCATTCTTCCCGAACTCGTTCAGTAGCGTTAGGTTTTCCAGGCGTGCCTCCACGTGGACGGCGGAGGCATACGCAGCTGCGAGCGCAGAGCACGAGGCCTCCGCTGCCGGCTCGTACCGGCTCACGTCGATGCCGCCGACCCACGGCTTGCCGGCCGCAATCCTGTCGAGTTCAGCTTGCGTTGCTGGGCGGAAGTTTGACTCCACGAGTGGCGGGAGGCGTGGGTGTGGAGTCGTCTTATGGTCTGCAGAGAGTTCGGAGGTTATTTGTTTGTTGATGGATTCTAGCTCGGAGTCCGTGGGGGGGGTGTCAATGTCTGGGGTTTGTTAGCTTTTTGGTTATTGGTTGGGGGGTTGGGTGAGAGGGGATTACAGGGGAGAGAATCATAGGAAATGATGGCGTCCATGGCGGTTGCCATTTTGGTCTTTGGTGGTTGGTTGTCGGTGGAGGGTTTGTTTGTTTGTTCAATGGAGAGGTGGGTATGACAGTTGGTGGTAGTGGGGGTGGTGGTGGTAGACTACCGGTACGATGCTAACTTCTCTCCCTCTCTCCGGAAGCAAGCAGCGTGTTTGCCCCTTCGGGGGTTTTACCCTGGCGGCTTGGCGTAACTCCCGCTCGAGACCTACTCGAGTGCCGTACCAATACGTAACCTCGAAAAAATCCCCGACCTGGCCTTGGCTCTCATTTCTTTCCATGCTTAAATTCATTTCTCAGTAAACCCTACCCCTTGATCCCCTACGATATCATATTGCAACCTACATAATTTAACCTCAAACCTTGATTATCCCCATCGCGCATCCTAATCTTCGAGACAAGCCACTCGCCCACTCCCTCCTTCGGGGGCAGATTTCCTCAGAATATCGAGCTCATGGATGCTATTTGTTCGATGGTCATACATATAGTACCAGTACGCGATCAAGTTGTTGCTCAGCCGTACGCCTCGGAGGCATGATTTGAAGGGGTATACGATACTCCACCTGGAAAATATTGTCACGGCGAACCACTGCACGATCTATTCAATCAAGTCTTGGAAATATATCTTCAAGGAAGGAGTTATTGTAGCTGTGCTCGTATGTTGGAAACTACGATTTCTAAGTTAAGCTGATGATAATTAGACTCCTTCAAGATCATACATTAGCACCAAAACATTGTCATCATACATATACCGGTGCTCGAGTGTAATCGATTTCTGAAAGGTCGTTAGTGCGGGAGTTTCTCTGGGGGTTTCTTTTTCCCGACCACCACTTAAGAGGGCCACGCTCGTTCTTTTAACCAGAAGGGCCAAAGTGGACTTCTGGAAATTGAACCCGGAGCGAGAGACGCAATCCCCGAGAAATCCAAGCACTCACGGCTCTTTCGAAATGGATGTCAAGCTCTAGCTCTAAGCAAGCCAATATGAGGCTTCAGAAGAAAGGCTTTATGCCGCGCCTGAATGGGTATTGTGCGGTAAAGGCTGGTAGCTGTTATTCAAGGCAAGGATTATGATACTTGCCGTTTTCAAAAGTATCTGAAAATCTTGGCACGTTTTGGGCCTAGGAAACGCCAAGATCTCCGGATACTATTGAAAACGGCAAGTAATGCCAAGCCGCTGTTACATTCCTCCGGCCTTCTGCGTCATGGAGGCCGCTTAGATACAAACCGAGATCCCTCTAGTGCTGGATTCTTACTGAAAGGCTAGATATCACTTTGAGTTCTTTTGTTGGAAGTTATTTGCTCCAACACCCCACACCAGTGCTTCAAGATGGCTGAAAAGGAGTTTAGAGCTATGGGCCCCCAGGAACTGATGCACTTTTTGAATAGTACTTCTTTGGAGAATCACTCTACCGAAACTCGCTCAAGTGGGAATTTTAGGGAGAGCCGAGACGAGGTTTGTACATTTGGGATTTCGTTGACAGCCGTTATCAGATGGAGTACTGAGTTGGCAAGTTTTTGCTCTGTTAGGGAAATTCTTCCACACGCAAAGAGAAAGCTCCGGGATTGTCTATGATTAAGGCTCAGAAAAAAGGGACTATGCAAATAGCTCACTTGCCACTGGCAATGGTAGAGACATATGATGTGCGTGCCAGCGCTATTTACGGAATGCCCAAAGAAAAAGCACTATGCTAAAGTACTATAGAATCTCTTGAGATCACTCACCACGCTATTTCCACCTCCCGAAGGCACGGAACGGGACATAACCATGTCAACGTTCGAAGGGGATTTGATATCCTCGCCAGAGGAGTACATAGTTGTGTTAAAGCCGGGCTTGCACATTATATTCAATTACCCACCTACCGTGGAGGAGCTATCAATGAGCTTTGATGCTATTTGGCCAACACATCCACCAGGAACGTTATACACACCGGATCCGAGTGACTCAACGCCAATGGAGAGTGATACTATAAACAAATACCTAAACTTTGCATCTCCAAAGCTCACCCCCTCGGCGAACTTGAGAAAGTACGAGTTGCAGCCGCCAGAAATACACTTCCACGTACCAGCCCCGACGTCAATTAGCATTACCTTATTCAACGCGTCCTTCCCAGCAGCATACTTTTACCCGCCCAAAGACCCGGAAGACGTGCCCCCCGCAGGCCCCTCAGCCCCAAAAGCCTTCAGGTACGCCCCCGACAAGTCAAGGGAATCAGCTCCAGCACTAGACTTTACCCCGACGGGCGAGATTGCGTATGCCCCGCTCCCACCTTGGAGTCCCTTCTCCCTGTACAGAAGCCCTAGCAGCAGCGGCAATGGCGACGACGAAGCTTCCCCGACCCTGACCCAGCACGTCTGGGAGTGCCGCCCCGACGGCAAGTACAAAGTCTTCTCAGGCGGCACCTTTTCGACGACCTGCTTCGACGTGTTCGCCCAGACCGAGCGAAAGCGTGTGATCTCCTCGCTCAGCTGGGAAGTCGAGGTCTCGCCCGACGGGGCGATCAAGGACTTGGTGTCGGAGGAGGACATGCGGACGCTTAGTTGGCATTCGACAGACGATCAGCTGGTCATTCCTCCCCACGGACCAATGCAGAGGAAGAAGACGAGCGAGAAGAAGGTTTACGTTAATTATGCGGAGCCGTTTGGTGGTGGGAATAGTAAGCGGGGTGAAGGGGAGGAGGACGGAAGGGAGATTGGGAGGGATGGGTGGTGGATGGTTGCACCGAAGAAGTTGCCGCTTTCGTTCTCCGGGGAGCAGGAAGGGCGGAGGACTTTTATCGTTGGGTCTGTGGAGGAAGGGATGGAACTCTTGCAGGCTTTTATGACGAGGTGTGGAGTCGGAGAGGACGTTATCAAGGTATCATATGCATCCCTTCCTTGCTTCTCCACAAATCACTCGGTCTACAATTCACTAATCAAACCAGTCCTACACAACCCACTGGGCCCCCAAACTTACCTTCAGCCCCCCCTCCCGCCACACGCCCTTGGCATCAACAAACCACACACCCTCTATAAATCCCTATATGTGTTTCCCGAAATCCCTACTGATCAAATTCCTCTACCCCCGCGAACTCCGCACCCTCCTACCGCTAAGCATAACGCCTGAACCGCACCGCACAGTCCGCATATTCCCCATCTTCCGTGTCGTCGACGCGGGGGAGATGGAGGCAGAGGAAATCGTCCCAGGCGCGGACTTCGAGACCGAGATCGAGAAGGTCCTCGGTGGGCTGGGGTCTTGCGGCGGGGGGTGGAATTGCGGCCATCGGGGGTACAAAGTTGCAGAGGTGGGGGGCGTTAGGGTTTTTGGGCCGCCAGATGGTACAGGAGAGGGAGAGGAGGAGGAGGGTACGGTGATTGGGGCTAGTCCGCCAGGTGCTGATGGTAACTGTGGGTGGGGGGATATTGCGAATTTAGATGCGCTTGTGGTCGGGGACGAGGGGGTGAGGGGGATTAGGAGGGAGGGGTATAGTAGTGGGGAGGATACGATTTAGAATTATTCCTCTTTTTTATTTTCCACATTTTTTTGGTGCTGTGTACCATCCATCTATCGTAGATTACGGTATTTGGTAGAAGTATGATAGTATGGTACTTACTAGCACACTCTTTAGGATTGGACCAGCTCAGTCATGCTTCTCCCCCCAAAAACAAAATCACTTTTGTAAAAGCTTTCAACCTCATTGACAATACTAACCCCTCGAATGACTCAATCACTACCGCCAACTCAGCACGTCAAGCATAACCCAAAATCAATACCGCCCCCCCCCCCAAGCCTCACCATGCAAAGCGAGTCTCTACCACCAAAAAAAAAAAAAAAAAGTATAATACTCGCACAACAATTCCTACCTGAAGCATGCGATGCATAACGGGGCAACTTCCCATAATCATACGGTACCTAACTCCCATCCTCATCATCACAGTCATCCCGGGTCGGTTCGGTCCCTCGAAACTCCCCCAAACCAGCCAGCCAGCCAATGAAACTCCACGCGCAAAAAAAAAAATCCTCCCCGGCTGCCCTGCTTTGCCTGCCTGCAGGCGACTGCCAACACAGGGAAAAAAGAGAGACACCGCATCACTAAAGTAGGCAGCTACGATACTGCACGATAACTCGACTCCTATCAAGACAAGTCCGGGGGCAGCAGTACTTATATAACTCCCCCCCTCTCGCCTGCCCCGCCGGGCGTTGCAAGGCGTCGAAGAAGAAAGAAAGGATGAAAGAAAGAATGAAAGAAAGGAAGGAAGGAAGGAAGAAACCTATCCACCCATCTGACAAACCTATGAGTTATACAGTTGCCAGGTAATGTATCCGCGGAACAAAAAAAGAAAAGAAAAAAAAAAGTCACAGCCCCACAAAAAGAACCGGCAAGAAGGGGATGAAAGGGAAAAAAAAAAGAAAGAAAGAAAGGAACACTCACCCGACAACGTCCAATTGGACCGGGGGAGGCGGGCGGGTGCACCAATAATCTTGTTCGCAAGTCATTACGTAAGCTTCTCTCGCCTGCAACCTGGAGTACACTTTGTAGAACCTCCTACCTATCTACCTACCGGTATCGTATCGTACAGTACCGGTACTCACTTTGTGCTCTCGGGTGAGCGAGGCTCAAGCAACCGGCCGACCGGAGATACAGTAGGGTACGAGTACTCGTAACTGGTTACCGCATGGAAGGGTAAGAAAAGAAAAGAAAAGAAAAGAAAAGAAAAGAAAAGAAAAGAAAAGAAGAAAAGAAAAGAAGAAAGAAAAAAAGGGAAAGTGCTGAATTGTGTATCATATATCCATTGTCGGAGTTTAGAGGGGTAGTAGTACTGTACTTTGGTACGAGTTTACGATAATTACCGTAGTTATTGAGCCTGGGTTCTTTCCTTCCTTTCTCGGTCTTGACGGTTTTCTTGAGAATTATCCTCAGCCGTCCTTTTCGTTGCTGTTGCTTGCTCGTAGCTGGCTTTTTTTTTTTTTGTCCTACCGTGTCTGGAATGTTGCGCGGATGGACATGAGAGGGGAGGAGGAGGAGGAGGGACCCTGTTTCATTTCTTGGAAATTCTGATACTTGAGTGATACTTGTCGCTCTGTTTCTTGAAACTGCTACGAGTACGAGTACTAGAGTACCGGTAGTGGATGAGTATCATACAGGTAGAGTGCCTGCGTTGCATTGCGATTGTGCGCATGGGTGTTACGGGATGGATTGTATTCATAGGATGTAATTGTAATTACCACTTGCTTCTTCTTCTTCCACATATGGGGGAGGAAGGAAGGAAGGAAGGAAGGCAAAAAAAAAAAAAACAAGGAAATTTAATGTACTCGAGTATGACAATACTGTAATGGGAAAGACCAATACAATCCAATCCTATCGGACCAAATGAAACCAAAGTCAAATTGAATCAGGTAAACAAATTTGCGGCAGCGCTAAAGCGAGATGAAACTATTGTATCTACTTGTAAGATGAGAGAAGAAGGGAAAAAAAAAAGCAAAGTATGATGGTATTGTAAATAATTTAAAGAGATTTGTGTTTGGTTCCCCCCCTCCAACAAAAACAAAAAAAAGGGAAGAAAAATGGGAGGAAAAAAGAAAATCCAAACAACTGATCCCTACGCTACGCAAACAAACCGAACGGGAGGACAAAGTGGTTGAGATGGGGAAATTGGACAAAAAAACCTGTACAGGCTTCCTTTTTTCCGCGGAACCGGAAAAAGGGGGGAGGATGTAGGTGGATTAATTAGGCGAGCGTTCCTGCTTGACTTGATGCTGCTGAAGAGTGAGGATGATGATCGTGATGAGGGGAGTGAGGTGGACGATTCTGACAGTTTCGGCAATGCTAAGTAAAAGTTACTTGGTCAATACTCATCTCTTCCCTTTCCCACCATTCCTCTGGGTTTACTCGGGGTTGGGGGGGTTAATACATTCGAAGAGGCAGGAGAAGAGGAAGGAGGAGGAATCATCAAGTATGCATTCTGATGCAGCGATGGAAGGACCAGTTGGACGTGCTAGTAGTGGTGAATTGCGTTAGTTTTTTCCCATGGTGGTGGTACTGTAGAGTGCAAAACGGGTGCGGGGTGCTCAATACAATTGGGCTGGTAGCCTGCTTCTGTCTCCTCATGCCCCGATTCCTTGGATGGTGACTTGGTCGTCGGTGTTTTGACGCTGCTGCATCTCGGTCTTCGAGAAATTCCGCTGAAAAGGCTTTCAGGTCGTTGATTTGGCTCTGTTCTCGTCGAGTGTTAGTTCGCCGCTAATTTTGATAGAATGGGGTGAGTGAATGAATAGACGGGGGAAACCTACGGGCAGGAATGGCCTCGTGGCGGTCACCCAGTATACGTCCTCGCCGTCCTTAATTGAGGTAAGCCTAGGATCCGTAGAAGAAGGAGAAGAAACAGCTATGGTAGAGTTGAAAAGTACCTGAGTCCGCTCCAGACTGGCGGATGCCTCAGGGCCTAGGAATGAATTGATGCAGTCCTGAAGAACCTCCCATTCAATACCTTCAGCGGACATGCGATATGTCATTAAATTCTCCTCTCTGTAGGGTATAGGCGAAGGTGTAGTGTAATCCATAGTAGCGAGTGATCTGAGGTTCGATTCTTTCCTGCTTTCTCGGATTGAAACCGTTGATAGAAAAGTTGGTTTATCAAATTCAGCGCACAAGAAAGAGAGAGTCCGAAAAAAAAAAAAGAAACGAAAATAAAGACTGAACTTTGAAGTGCAATGCGGCTTTATTAAAAAAAAAAAAAAAAAAAAGCGAGAAATAACCCCACCCTCTCTCCGCGGCGGACCCCTTATGTATTTTGTACTCGTAGTCGGGTATGATACGAGTGCGGTGGTAGTCGGAGTTGTGACGACCTACTTGTGCTCAAATTGTCGATCGTTTTGGGGTGCCATCCATCCACGACTATGATACCTGTACCAGTAAGTGGGGCGAACACAACCAAGCCAACCAGGACTTTTTCGAGCCGGCCGCCTTAAATTTTTTCAGCCCTGTTCCACTCGAGCACTACGGAAACTTGGCAGTCGAGGGGATGAAGATCTCTTGAGTAGAGTACCGTACGAGTACGGTACTGTTCATGCAAGGTACTGTACCGTACTTTTTGCGCCTGGAAAGTGAAGTTATACCCGCGCCTCCAGAATTTTTGTTTTGTTCCGTCCATGGAACAAATTAAGTTGCAGGTTAGAATCCTAGGCCAGACTGGGTTGATGGCAGAAAGGGACACTTGGATACATAATTATTATGATAGATGCTTTTTCTTATGTCGTAATTCATAGGGTGAAGACAAAGATGGCGTACTGTAGGGCTGGATATGCGAGTGCAGCAGAAATTGTTTATAAGTTGCCACTGTTGCTATTATTCCTAGGGCAAGTCAGTCAGTCCCTGCGGGTAAACCGGTACCCCAGTATTGAACTACTCGTATCATATCAACCACATTACTAGGCCATGTCACCACTTGGTCTATGTATGATTCAACTACTCGTATGCACCGAAGCACATACTCGAGTAGTTATTATCTTCATGGTTGTTTGTCAGTTGCATCAAAAGACCCGTATGGCTGAATGAATGGTTAACCATTTACCCTTGACCGTTTGATAAAGATGATGCGGTGCGTTGCCAGTGCATAGGACAGACTTACCCGTGGGTATAATGGGCCACTCCGCTCAGCAGAAATATTGCCGGTATTCAAGCTAGTATTCCTTCTGGTCGGTTTGTCGCGGTCCTACCGCTCCGCATAATATTCCTACCCATAGTTGTTGTACTGTACGAATACCTATACAGTACAGTGCAGTGCAGTACAGCCTTGATCTTGTCGCCTTGCATTTGTACTGTATAGTACAGCAGCTGTACGGTGCTGCATAACTACGAGTGGTCCGACAGGCATCTCAAACGAGCAATAAGTTATCGTACCAGTAGCAAACCACTCGCCATTCCTACCGGTAGTTTACGAGGCCGGAACTAGGGCGGTGAAGGGTCGAAAGGTCATTTTGAACTAGAGAACTTGGTCTTTCTTCTGGAATTCTGCTCAAGCATCGTTTCTGCTGTGCCTCGTACCCAATTTGACCCCTCGGATGCTGATCGACGACGATCTTAACTAAACGAATGCCGGTATTGCCTTCTGACCTGCACCGTGCTTGGCCAACTATTCGAAATGCGGATCGCTGTTCTTGAATCGCCCTGTTTGAACGATTAATGTTTCTCTCCAGGGGTGATCGTTGAATCTGCTCGGAATGATAAGTTGCTTCGGCAGAATGCCCGAAATACCGGTATGATAGAAGGGGGGTCTTTCAAATGAAGTGGGAGATTGGCAACCCATCAGCTTCTAGAAGCGGAAATCTGATATTCGCTATTGAGGCGACAAGAGTTTATGCCACGATGCCGTATTGCGCACGTTTAGCCGTAGCCTACCCTCTCAGCTATGGGTAGAATCTAGTTCATACCGTTAATGTGGATGTCTTTGAATCGGCTCCTTTCGAGCGCAGGAGAATGGATAAACCGTACGGCCCCAGAGGAAAGAGTGACATCATCAAAAATGATAGATATATCTTGAGGCGAGCCCATTCGGTGATACTTTGCTAATCACACTTCTGGCCTCAGTGGGGACCTGGATGTACAAGTAGTGAGCCTCCCTACTTCCTAATGCTCCTGGGCCCAATTGCTGAGGGTCTTCGCATACAATACCGCTACTTTTGCAATGTGGCGAGGCTTCGAATTCCGAAATCCCGTAGGCAAGTATCCGGAATTACTTACGAAAAAAATGAAAGAACCAAAGGTCATTTCCCGTTTCCCGAAAATTCCTAACTTTGCGGATTTGCGAGAGGTTCCACCTTCTAAACCGCCGGTAGGTCTACTAGTATCTAAAGGAACACATTGTTTCCGGGAAACATTTAGTGTGTCTCATCTGTCGTGTATGCAAACGTGTGTAGAATGAAAGATGGCAAGCTGTAGCGGATGCTTAATATCAAACGTTCTATCACCATCAATGTGCTGCAAGGAGCCACCATGTAGAGTATCTAATATGACACCTCGGCGTCGGGTACTCGAGTACATGCTCCAGGTCTGATCCCGGAAGTCAAGACTGGGATCTTAGCACCGGTGATCTGCGAATAGAGCCATCAGCATTGCTAATGGTGGAGGGGAGTAGGGGGGCTGCGGTGCTCCAGATGATCCACCAATAGGATCCTTGACACCAACATTCTAGCATTAGGATCTGAAAGCTAGTAGATGTACTAGTATATTATATTGAGTGTGCGCGGGAACGAATCGCCTCACGGCAGATGTCATACGGTACTGGACCAGCTGATCAGTAACAGCCGACACGATAGGCGCTTTCGATTTCCTGCTGTGGAGAGTTACCTTGCTGCCTTGCCCTAATATTGAGCCTTAACCACTACTCTTAGAAAGCAGATAGCACTAATCGCTTCCCCGTCTCTCAGATACTATTTCCCGGGCTTGACGCGCTGCCCCTGGTTGAGTTGAGGAGGGTTATGCCTCTACAGCCTCGAGGGAACCTGCTAGGACCTTCAGGAGTGCTTCGCACCAACCCCCCGTGGGCTCCTAGGGGCGCCCCAAGCTGGCGACCCCAGGACCCAACGAACTACCTCCGCAGAGTGGCCTTCCTTCCCGTATCAGTTCTCACAATGCGTCACTCGGCGTTTGTCTTATAGGCGGGGGGGGCCACAGCTCAGGACGGACCAGTCGGATCTTGGGCCAAAACGGGAAGAGTGGACATTGTTCAAGTTGGCAACATGGGCTCGAAACCCAAGGGATTACCGTTACTCGAGTACGGTGCTCGAGTACAAGTATACACAGATCTCAAGCCTCAATAAGCCCCTCCCGAGCCAAACTGTGAAGTTCGAGGTCTGTGCGAAAGCTGCCAACATGGCTCAACGACTCCCTCAACAGAAAACCGGGACCCCAGAGTCAAGCTACCCAACCCCGGCCAGGCTCCACCAAAAAAAACAATAGCCACGGCATTGGATAGCAAAGGGTGACAGCCATGTATTGTGATTTTTGAAATCTTGAAAAAATCTTTCTTTCTCAAACACACCATGCTTTAACCTGATCTAGTAAAGGTCTCTAGAATGTTCGTTGGTTTTCTCGACATCCAGCTGGCTTTTAGGCCCAGAAGTGCCCTTATAGGCAGGGTGGTATCCCTTCTTTCCATGATAATAGGTTGCGGCGTTGTCTCAGACACGATGGATTCTCCCTCCCAAGTTAGCTCAAAATGTCGACACCCAGAAACCGCAATGCCTGCTGCATAGAAAAAAAAACTGGGATGACATGAGGGGTTACCTTATCGCATCTTCGACCACTAACATCCATCCAGACCCTTGTATACCGATCATTGGCGACCCTCGCCCCTTGCAGATACTGGGGGACAACAGGTGGGAGTGAGGCAAGGGAAAAGGTTGGCGCGGCGGTGTCGCCAAATTTCCGCTCAGGTGGGGGCTGTTATGAGACCTTATGATTTTACAGCCTACGGATCTGCCAGCGTCACTTGGTGACGGGTGTTGATGCGAATTTTCGGGACACTTTGTTCGCAAAACACGGGCATTCCGTGTCCTGCTACGAGTACTATAACTTGCTTCAAATAAGGGGGACCCTCTCAGGTGTGCGGGATCTTTAGGTGCATCCACATGCATGGAAACCTTGCAGTTGACTCATGAGTAAGCATACTCGAGTATCAATGCATTGAAATCATCATATCTCAAGCACTCCAAAGTAATTCGTGATAGGATCGGTGAGAGAACCAAAAGTTTGTTCGTCAAGACTTCGTAAACCGGAAAACAGAAACGCCTCTACTCGAGAAGGCGTTCAATAGGAGCTACCTATAAAAGAATGAATGATCGAAGCTGAAAACCATTCTTAGCAGATGTGGTATATGTGGAGTGGTGAGCGTCACACAAAATCAAGCCACATCTGCAATGAAAATGCGCCCTTGCAAGTGCACGATAGCGCCCAATAGGGAAAGTTGAGCATAGTCGCACTAGGCTCAGAGTTCAAGGTATCCGGATCATCAAGATCAGGGACAGCGAGGTGTGACTGTTGTGCTCAGGCATCGATGAGAATGGCCCGACAGCTAGGAAATTCTAGAGGCCGAACCATCATACCCTCGTGAGAAATAGAATAATGGGCTTGGTTTGATATCAGGCAAAGTAGGAAGCTTTTGACACATCGAATCCCTGTCCATACCCGAGTACGGGGTTTTCTGCCACCCTGGCGCCTCCAAGGATCAAAAGGGGGGGTTTTTTTTTATAGTACTCATTCAGAGACACATTCCTCCATTTGTACAAGTTGCAAATACTTGGAAGCTCTTAATGTCTCCTGTTCGGTTAACATGTTATCCTTCACATATACATTCAGCCTTATTAGGTGATTGATAATAGCCTCAATATTTGAAAATACTGTAGTAAGATATGGAGTTACTTATTTCTTCATCTTTCTACTATACTGTAACTCTCCTACCTATACTGGAAGAGATTGGTTTATAGCCTGTATAATTACATGTTTACCCCTTTGTCATAATGGAGTAAGTATGATATCATATCTTTTCTATATTTTTCAAAACAGCTATTTGGTTCCTAGATAATTCCATTTGATTAAGTCTTTTCACTAACTTATATACCATTTTAAGGGTGATTCAAGTTGAATGTTTATGGAAAGATAGTTAGTATTAATCGGTCTACTGTACTTCAATATTAATAGTTTCAAGAGGTTTTTGAGTACTTATATCATAATTGTAGCCAGTTACTATAGCCCTTGATTACTTGCTTGTTTGTAGTCATGGACACTGCTTTAGAATACCTGCCAGCTTAATATAACATTTTGGTTCAATCTTACTTAGTGGCTTAATATCAAATATTATGGCTTAAAGTCACTTTATAGCTTATCATAAGATGAGAGAAGAGATATTATAGTTGTATTATCATACTTTAATTTATACTATTTAAGCCTCTTTTCTCAATTTAGTATGTTGCTTTAAATTATTTCTATAATTATTAATTTTAAGACATATCTTTATAGGTTTAAATACCTATAAACCTTTTTTTAAAATATACTTTTATATAATTATGTAAAGAATTAAATTCAATTTACTTTATTCTTTTTTTCTTGGTATTTTGTACCTACCTTAACTCTTTTTCTGTTCTTTTTATTTTAAAATTATCTGTTCAAATTCTGTTTAGTATTTTTATACTCCTTATTAACTTAATAAATAGTTATAATGGTAGCCTGAATACTTATACTACTTAGAGTGATGTGATAAAGCTACAACATGATTAAGTAATAAAGTAATATTAAGTAGTAAATTTAGATATTACTGTAACGATCCTACTCTGACTATGTTAGCTTTTCAACTAGTAATGACTTTACCTCTTTGATAACACAATAGCTCTAAGACTTCCTCGTCTTTGTTACCACCTTTGATAATGCCTAACAGTATTATCTTAGTCTCATCTTTTTCCGATCAGTGAGACCTCTTTCTCATGTAGTGTTGCAGGAGATATTTGTGTATAGATAAAACTAAAGATTCAACTCGTAGTATAGGAAAGAACTTAAACAGTTAGGTGAGGAGTTTGTACAGGAGGTCTTTTTTTATTTTTATTATCATCATATGATTTGTTCTTAAGGTACAAGAAAACTGCATACAGTGCTAGTTATAGAGTAAACAAAACCATATCCTCCTCGGACCAAGAGAAAATCCATACCTCTAAGACTTCATAATATGGGCCCAACCATACAAATTACAAGGACAATCAACACAGGTGTCCTGTCTGCAGACCTCACAGCTTGAACATGATAGGATCTCGCCTAAAAGCTAACCAGATACTCAAGAAGATTTCTAGCCCAAAAGAAAACCCTTCTACTAACTGCATGTAGGTAACAGAAAGGAAATCAAACAAGCTGGGCAGGAAAGTATAAGTAAAAACTCTACGTATAAACTACCAAAAAACAATAAAGGAAAGTAAATCTTGGCCTACTGTTGCTAAACTGGTATGTATAAAGCAGCTCCCGAAGTGAGTAGCTAGTCAGTGGACTGAAGGCCAATGCCTCTAGCATGCTGAACCTGGGAAATAGGACAATATCATGGTATGCAAGCCAAGAACTGGTATCATAGTACCAGATGCAAGCAGTGGATGTTTTAGCAGAGGGAATGCTGCTCAACAGTAGGATACCAGCCAAAGAACAACCCTGGTGTTAGGTGGAGACAATGTTAGGCAGAAACAACCTGATAGACCTCAGAGTTGTCTAGGCCAACCAAGATTCGTTTCTGTAGACGGATATTGTCTAGAAAGACTCGGATTTCACTCATTTTATTTATAATTACTAAGAGTGAAGCAAGTAGGTTAAGTAGAATAGAATCTTGAAAACAATATTATAGTGTTATAGTCTCTTATCTGTTACTTGATAATGTCTAAAAGCTTGAGAGGCACTTTGATATTTATATTCCATATCTGAGTATTTGTAGACTATATCTATCTATTATACAACTATGTACTTCTCTGATTATAACTTGTAATGTTGAGTATTCTTCAAAGGTGCGAATACTGGGAGACCCTGAAAATCATGACACCCTCTTCGGTAATTATAATATTTGCTAACTAGGAACTATGTTGTTTCCAATAGTAATTATCTGATCATCAGAGTCTTTAGACTTATAGCCTAGTTTTCAATTTGAACTGAGTTGGCACCAATTGTGGCCATTATTAATGAAATGATCATTTTCATCAACGGGTTATATCTGCAGAGGTAGTTATAATTGCAACCTTCCTGAGTTGCCTGACTTCAAACTTCTATAACTCCATATCCAACCAAAAGATATCTTCTAGAGGACTGCCTACTAATTTGTAGGAAGCTATTCTACTAGATTGACATATAATTCCTCGGTTAGTAACTCTTGTTTGCTCTGGGTAAGAGTGTTTCAATCACCATTCCAGTATTGCAATTCAGTTCCGCAATCTCAGTACATTCCTAAACTCAGTTGTAACACTCCCTGAAGTCTATTGGCTTATGTTGTAGTATTTCTCGGAGATCTTGACTCTTCTGGTTATTGTAGAGTGGGTGCAAATGTATTGATTTCTCGTTGAGATCTTTTACAATTTGATACGATGTCCTTATGCAAAAATGTCCCATTACTTACAGCCTATTCCCTTGACATCACATATTTGAAGCCTAGTAACTCTCTGGGTAGTTGACAGATATACTCAGTTCTACTTTCCAGACCTAGCCGAAGGTCCCTTCCAATATATCCTAAGAGTAGGACCTGGTTGAAGAGACAGCAGTAATGTATACAGTGCTATTCTTGCACCTTAAATTCTGTAGCATTATAGTCACAGGACGCAGCTAAGATTGATATGTATGATAACCTGCAGGCCCTGTAAGAGAGCGGGAGGGGGGTGTTGGAGACTGGTGATTCTGATTCTGAGTGGGGTTACCCAACTTAGGGTGGTTCCTAGGTATCAATATCTGGTATTCCTAACAGACAACATGTATAGACTCTGAGTTGCCAAGGACAATTGAGATTTGTTTCGGAGGAAGAAGGTTGTTGAGGAAGGCTTAAAATATACTAGTCTTTTTTTATAACTACTAAGAGTACTAAGAAGTAGGTAAAGTACAATAGTATCATAAGAACAATATTATCTTGTTAAAATCTCTTCTCTATTGCTTGATAATGTGTAAAAGCTTAGCAGGCACTTCAATATTTATGTTTTGCATCTGAGTATTGACAGACTACATCTATCAATTATACAAACTATGTACCTCTCTGGTTGTAACTCACAACATCAAGTATTTTTCTATTGGTACGAATACCTGGAGATCCTAAAAGCCACTATACCTTCTTCAGTTATTACTATTTTGCTAATTCGGAAACTATGCCGTTCCTAATAGTAATTATCAGATCTTTAGATTCATTTGACTAATAGCCTACTTCTCAAATTGAACTGAGTTCAGCCCAGTTGTTTTCCTTATCAATAAAATGATCAGTTTCATCTGCAGGTTGTATCTGCAGAGATAGTAGAAAATTCAACTTTCTGTCACGAATGTAGCTTGGTATGGAAAAGGTTTTCACATAACTGATGATTATGAGGCATAAGTATATTATTGTTTCGCACCTATAACCACTTGTAGTCATATGACTTGCTTAGGTTATGATTTGTTATGTTTTGTACATAACTCGATTATGACTCAGAAGATGTGCACCTGGGGACTGTGCCTTGAAAGTATGCCTTGCAGATATGCCTTGCTCATACAATATATGTTTCAGACATGACCTTATTATGTGATCATGGGTTTTACGCATGTGAACACTTTGGGTCATATGACTTGTTTATTATGTTATGATTGGTTTATGAGTTTTTGCACATGACTTTGCTACGAGATCATAGGATTTGCACATGTGACTGCTTTGGTCATATGATTAAGTTGTTATAATTTGGCTTCACGCATGTGACCACTTTGGATTTCTCGACTTGGGACGGAAAGAATCCTATATAAGGAGGCCAGTACGGCTGAGGAGGATGAGTTCTTCTTGCTTTGTTTTAAGTACTTTCCCTACTTATTACTTTAATGAATATAAAACACCTTTATACTCTTTATCACTATTACTATCTTTATTGCTACTATAATAAGAATAATCTTCAAGAAGGAGAGTTAGAGAAAACTTATGATATGCATTCTCAATAGAAGACAAAGGTCTTGTACTATCAGTAACATAGACAAAGGCCTAGTGCTATTGTAAGGCAAGAAGAAGAAAGAAGAAGAGAAGTATAATTCCTCATCACCAAGAACAAACCATCTGAAGGGAGATCATTACATTACAAAACATCACCAAAAGTGACACCTAACAATACAAGATGGCTTCTGTCAACCCAGATAGAGAAGAAGATATCATCATCAATGATCAAAACCTGAATATAGGGGAATTTAGTGACACTCTAGATCATATTTCAGCAGAGCCCTCAAAGGCAGCAGGTCCAGTAACACCAGAAAACAGATCACCAGTCCATAACTCACCTGCAGGAACCCCACGACCAAGAAGAATGTCTGGATCAGCAGTACTGACGTGACCTATTCCAGCCACTCTGGTACCAGGAACCCAAGTCTTAGGCATGACAGAAAGCCAGTTTCAGTTATTCATTACTGCAATATGAAATATGATGATAGGACAACGAAATGTCCAAAGGTCTAACGTGAAGAAATCAGATACGTAAGAAGGAGTTTAAGACAAACTACAAATATTCCTAGTACAATGCGAAGGATATTTCATGGTCAAAGGATACAGAGAACCACTTGATGATATTATAATTTCCTATGTGAAATCACTATTAAGGGGACTCATTGGACAATGGATTTTATCCTTCCAAGATAGACTGAAGCAGAGGGAGGGACTGGGTTCCCTATTACGAATTCAAGGCAACCCTATTCAAAAAACTTGTTGATGCCAACGCCAAAGAAATGGTAAGGAGAAAGTTGTAAAAACTCCAATAAGAAAAGCAAACATTTTCAGCATACTGAAATGAATGTCAACTACAGGAATATGAGGTGGAAATCAACGATACCACCCTCTACATTATCCTATTAAGGAACTGTAGTGAACGACTACAAGTAGCATGGGAAATTTTCAATTTAGTCTTTACAACATTGGAAAGGTTCACAAGATGGGCTGTCGATAAGAAAAGCAGACTAGCAATGGTTTGAAACAACACAGAGAATACCATTGTGCACATTATGGTAGAATTATCCAGGAGGGTGGATAGGACATTCTGACCACAAGCAACTTGAAGCAGGAGCAATGCATTGTCACAAGGTGTGCTAATGGAATTGGACAAAGCAAGGACAGGACCAGCTTTAAACCTATCCAAGGAAGAATATGCGAGAAGGATCAATGGAAAACTCCGCTTAAGATGCGAAAAAGTAGTACATAGGATATGGGAGTGTCAGAGTCGACTCGACAATGGATATGAAGAAATCAAAGAGGCGGGAAATGATTACTTCCAATTTCAGAAGAAGAGAAACATCTGTGAGATGATTGCCAAGACTCAACAAGTGAGCAAACTACTATATGGCACTACACAAACAATAAGAAGAAGAAGACAGAGATCATATGATGATCAAAGATGAAGATATACAACAAAGAATATGAAGAAATGACATTATATGCAATGCTCGACTTACAGCGCACTGAAGATTTCATAGACAAGAAAATCTGCGACAAATATGGCCTTTACACTAAGAAATCAAAAAAAGAATGACAGGTCTACTTAGCGGATGGAAAGCTAAGTACAAAGGATCCTATAACCTATAAAGTGGAAGTACCTATAGATATTGACAGCCATGAGGAAACGGCAATGTTCTAGATAGCAGATCTCAAGAACCATGAGATAGTCTTAGGGATGCTATGGTTACGAAGACACAATCTGATGATCAACTAGAATGAGAACAAGATGACCTTCACTGGCGAACACTGTGCAACACAACATCTCAGCAGTTTACTAGTGGTCTACTCAATATCAATTTGAGAAGTAGAAGAGGTATCTTTGCAAGCAAACTTTGCTGAAATACAGCAAGACTAAGAAGTCTGAATACAGAAACTGGATTAAGAAGTAAAGGTGCCTAATAAGGGTTCCAAAAGGGCAGCAGGACACAACCTATATGCCAATAAGAGGACCAAAATTCCAGCTAATAGGCAGGCAATTATAGCGACAGAAATAGCTATTGGATTACCAGGATGCATTTATGGATGGATAGCACTCCATAGCGGTCTAGCAGTCAGACATCGACTCATGACCAATGCTGGAGTAATCAACACTAACTATACAGATGAAATCAAAGTGGTTTTGGTCAACTAGGTAAATCAAGATTACAAAGTCTAGAAAGGCAATCAAATCACACAATTGATTATTGAAAAGATCAATAATGAAGAATTGCACAAAGTAGATCAACTGGAAGATACGGTCACTAGACATAAGTCTTGGCGAAAGCTTAGTCAGCAGTGCTAAGTGAGAATAAATGCCACTACTTAGAAGAAATATCACATATACATTACCGCTTACATTATACTACCATCTAAACAAAGCTCACAATGCCTCTACAAAGAGTCTATCGATCCTGATATAAGCCTAAAACAGCATACTGAGAGTTCACAAATGTCGAAAAGGGCATGATTATTGCCTTTTTCTACACTCTTCAGACCATATCTACTGTAGTATATCTAATCGGTCACCCCTGGTTGACAGTACGGAACTTTCTAGTGAGAGCATGTAAGCGAGGATCAATTGAGAATGCCTTCCAATCTGGAAGACCTACACTCCTCAGTCACTGAGAAACATGTACCATAATACACGCCGCCAAGAATGATAGTGTGATGAGCCGTTTGGAGTTGTGTAACAGGTATGCTACACATGTTTCTATCAGAACGATCAATCGAGTGCTTCGTGATGCCAATGTGCGCAAGTGGCCTGCCCAAAAAAGGCAAAAATTAATGAAAGAGCAGGCTAGGGCTATACTTACATGGGCGATAGAGAGAAAGGATTAGATGATTGATGATTTTTGGGGGATCCTGTATAGTGATGAGTGTAATATGCGCAAATTGGCAGATCCTCAGTGCATTTAGGTATTTGGGACCTTCCAGTTGAAGTGAAAGGTGGATTGTATTCAACCTAAAGCAAAGGTAATTGAGGTTGGGCTCATGGTATGGGCATGCTTTTGGAAGAAAAGGCAGGATCCATTTGTCTCAATTAGGGAGGTTCAGGTAGACAGACATGTCTATATTAGGGTACTAGAGTCTGTTTTAAGGCCAGTTATGGAAGAGATGCCTGAGCTGTAGGCACCGATATGTGGAGAGAAAGGAACGATCTTCTTGTATTTCCTAGCTACACAACTACTGCTACTTAAGGTGAAATACATGTATGTGCCAAGCCATCGCTTGTTATGTCTTCTCAACTTATAACCCTAATGACTATGATGTTAGCCCCAGTACTACATACACTTCCATGTTAACTTGAGCGCTCAAAGGTTGGAGATCTACTGTTTCAGCAAGATAATACGAGATTTCATATTGCAAAAGACACCTTAGCTTGGCTGGAAGAAAACAGTATAGATCTAAAAGATCATGAACCCCTCTCATCCAATCTGAACTCAATCGAACATGCCTGAGTAGAGCTTAAATGCCATCTTCACAAGCAGTATTGGGATATTCTATACACTAAGGGGAGGCCTGAGAAAGTACAGGATATGTTAGCTGAGGTCTTACCCTATATATGGGCCACTATTCCAGACAGTTTCTTTGAGAAGCTCTGAAAATCTATGCCTTCTAGAGTAGCTGCGGTGATCCAGGCAAAAGGGTAGTATATGAAGTACTAGTTGTATTTAATATTGGATTTATTTTTCTACCATTACTCTCCAGTTGTACAATACCTCCTGTGTACAGACCATGTCCCAGATAGCACAATCACCAAGACTTATATCTAGTGACTGTACTGCATGAGAAGACAAGGTTTTTGGAAGTACTTACCAAACCCAGCCTGATATAAGAACAAGGATTAAGATCAAAGAGATCACAGCACAGGCCTTCGGAGGATACTATCGAAGAGGAGATACTACAGGAGTTCTCAAATAGACATGCGAAGATGAAAAAGCTGTCCTAGTAAAAATCAAGATTAGCACTGAGCTAGCAATCGAAGATAGGAAATACCAAAGTAAAAAGGGATGGAAAGAATTGATTCTAAAAGAATACCATTAATTCATGAATCTATTTGAGAAAGAGAAAGCTACAGGACAACCAAGCAGAAGAATAGGAATTGACTATGAGATTTAACTGGACAAGGATGAAAAAATGGGAAAATTAAAAGAAATTTTCTACAAGAACGTATACCCACTAGGAGAGGCAGAACTTGAAGAACTCAGAAAGTATATCAAGTAAAACCTAAAAAGGAGATGGATCATAGACTTTTTCATGTCAGCAGGATCTCCTATACTATTTGTCAAGAAGAAGCATGGAAAGATGAAACTCTGTGTGGACTACTGAGTACTCAATTGAGTTACTAAGAAGGATTGATATCTGATACCCTTGATTGGAGAAGCATTGGACAGATTACGATTTGCAAAATACTTCACCAAACTCAACATCAAGGACGTATACAATAACATTCCAATCAAAGTATGAGACAAATGGAAAACTACAGTTACCTCAAGATATGGAATATTCGATTACCTGATCATGTTCTTTGGACTAACCAATACACCAACTTCATTTCCACGATGGATCAACAAAGTACTCAACAAGAACGTTGATTTATATTGCATTATTTACTTAGATGATGTACTAATCTATTCTGAAAACATGCAACAATATTAGAAGAACGTCAGTAACATCATGGCTACCATACAAGGATTAGAAATAAAGATTAAACCAACGAAATGTGAATTCCATAAGGAAGAAACTGAATACCTCTAATTTATTATCAATTGAAGCAGAGTCAAAGTTGACCCAGTCAAAATGCCAGCAATATGGAGCTGGCCAAAGCCCAACAACAAAATGGACATACCATGGTACATGGGATTTTGCAACTTCTATCGGAGGTTCATAGAAGGATTTAGCAGGCTTGCCAAACCACTATATTACCTAATCAAGAAAGACAAGAAATGGGAATGTGGAGAAACAGAATAGAAAGCATATGATGCTATCTGAAGGCATCTGACATTGGCACTGATAAAGATCTATTTCAACCTAAACCAAAAGACAATAAGTGAGATAGATGCCTCAAAATATGTATGTTCTGGCATACTATCAGAACAATGTGAAGATGGAAAATAGAGGCTAGAGTCTTATCGATTCAAGAAAATGCCTCATGTGTAATGCAACTATGATGTTGCTAATAAGGAACTATTAGCAATAGTTAGAGTATTGAAGGAATAGAGGAGATACGTCCTAAACAATGACCATCTGATCTGAGTCCTTACTAATCACAAGAATCTGGTCCCATTCATGACTACAAAGGAATTAAACAATCGCCAAATAAGATGGATGGAACACCTCAGCAAATCCATCTTTAAGATCAAATATCGACCAGGAAAAGACAGAGGAAAGTCAGATACTCTTGCAAGAAATGCAAGGGACTGCAATGATCCCTTTTAAGGTAGTTAGTTCTTGGCAACGGAGAATGATACCTCTCTTCTTCTTCTTCTGTTGTATGATAGCTCTGAGGCCTATGCCTTTATTACCTATAGTACAAGACATTTGTCTTCTATTGGTATCTGCTATCGTAAGCTTTCTCTAACTTTATCTTGTAAAAAGCCTTCATATTGTAATAGTAATAAAGGTCGTGATAATGATAAAGAGCATAAAGGTATTTTATATTTGTTAAAGTAATAAGTAGGAAAAGTGCTTAAAACAAAGCCTGAAGAGTATATCCTCCTCGGCCGTACCTGTCTCCTTATAAAGTATTCTTTCTGTCCCAAGTCATGTGACCCAAAGTGGTCACCTACGTCAAACCAAATCTTAACAAACTAGTAATATGACCAAAGTGGTCATATACTTAAAACCCATGACCTTGTAGCAAGGTCATCTGACCAAACTCATAAACTAATCATAACATTATAAACAAGTCTTATGACCCCAAGTGGTCACATGCACAAAATTCATGACCTTATAATAAGGTAATGTGTGAAATATAAGTCACATGCACAAGGCATACCTGTAAGGCATACTTGCAAGGCATACTGGCCAGGCATACATCTCCTGACTCATAATCAAGTCATATGCGAAACATAACAAATCATAACATTACAAGTCATATGTACAAAGCACTATCATATCTATGTCTCATAATCATGAGTCATGTGAAAACCTTTTCCATGCCAAGCCACATTTATGACATTAGCTCCTTTCCTCCTAAGTTGGAGTCTCATTAGGCTTTTTCTCTAAGCTTCAATAGTTCTTATCCAGCTGTACCTGTGGACCTCCATAGTCTATTGAACTTGTCATCTCCTGTCCTCCATCTTATCCTCACCGATTCCAGTATGAGATTTGCTATTTTGATCATATACTTCTGATTGTCATTCAACTGTCTTAGCTACATAATCATTTTTTTGTTTGCTGAAATTGTTGCTTCTGTCAGTCCTAGTTGTCACTGGAGTCCTCCGATCTGCCTGTATAGGCTTCTCAGGTCTCGCTCCATTTCTGTTGAGTAGTTTTCTACTCCTCACTCCCTCAGCCACGTGCTGGAGGCCCTACGTCATATACTAGCATCTTTTTCTTCCAACTCTTTCTTTGTTCCATCCTTGTATGGGTACCGTAAAAACTCGAATAATTGGACCATGTACTAGGAAGTCCAATTAATGTGAGTCATACCAAGCATAGTTGTCAGGTAAGACGTAATATCAGCTTCATTGTGTCTTGGCTACTCGAAAAATACTTCTGCTTCATCCCCACTAACATCTAATACTACAGAGTCATTTTCATCATCCACCATACCTCCTACCTGCCAATCCTTCAAACCTTCTGTAAGAAACCCAGTTTCAATTCTATTAATAGATATTTCATGATCCACTGACCCATTATTTGGGAGAGCAAGTCCAACAACTTAGAATGCTTTTTGAACCACCGCAACCTTTTCCACCGAGAATCTCTCCCAAGCATCGCCAACCGCCCATGTCACTGCAACTCACCATCACCCCACCTTACTTCCGCTAAGTACCCCTCTATTGCCAACTAAAATCTGTTCCTCCTCTCGTTCTATCTCGTCAAGCTTTTGTTCAAAGAACTCCTAATTAACATTTTATAGGTTAGCATGGCCAGCCCTATAAATAGTGAAAATTCGAAGATTCTTGCTAACGGCTAAGCCTACAGGATAATATCCGGAGTGAGCCAGGGTAGTAATAAGTTCCAATACTATCTTGCTCTTGTAGTCTACGTGGCATGGGTATGAGGGGATAGTAAAGATTCTTCTAGAATGAGGGGACATCAATCTCGAATAGGCAGATACCAATTATGGCCAGACGCCACTCTCTTGGACTGCTAGGCATGGATATGAGGGGGTGGTCAAGATGCTTTTAGAATGAGGAGATCTCAATCCCAACCAGACTGACACCAAATATGGCCAGATACCACTCTCGTGGTCTGCTGAGCACGGGAGTGACGAAGTAGTAAAGATGCTTGTAGAGGGGGAGGTGTAGAGATGGCAAGAACCCCCTTGTAAATGGGTTTTTTTTTTCATTGCAAAAGAGATTGACTAACCTTTAAAATGTCCTTAAAAGGTCTGTTTATTGATATGTCAAGAGGTTGTATCAATCCCGTACAGCCTCCAGGAATAACACTAACTGTAATATCATTCGCCTTCATAGTATCGAGTACTTCGTCTGTTTTGTGGCCGCTGAAGAGATCTAAGGCAAGTAGTATGGGTTCATTTTCTAAGATTGGAACTAATTGCTCATCAAGTCAACTTACAATATTCTCACTATTTGCATAGGCAGTAGGATTGAATTTAACCACTACCTGTGGGTCATACTCATGCATTTCAGCAATGATTGTAGGCCCAGTACCTTTTTCGTGGAAGAAAATAAGTGGCTTTACTCACGGTACTCTATCAGCAAAAACTGTAAGTTGAATTGTTCCTTGGTGTTTATCCAATCCTGAAGACTGACTAGACTGCATCCAAATAGTTTTCTCACCTTTAATATTGTAAGTACGTCCCTCAATGAACTCATATGGTACAGGAGTCTGATCCATGTTGCAGATATTCTGGAGCCAATATCTACCAATTGCTGCTGGTGAGTCTCCCTCATCTCTAATCTGTGAATTTCAATGATTAAATCGCATCCAGTTAAGAATCACATTACCAAAATCTGTTGGCAGTTTGCTGGCTTTATTAGTTATAGTATGAAGACTAATCTGATGCTACGAGAGGAAGCCTCGAAACCACGCATTTGAAAAACAAAAAAGGTTTACTTCTCGATTCCCATAGTACTTTTGAATTAGCTCCTTGCTAACACGACAAAACCAGCCACGACGAACCGGCCTCCCCATTGCTCTTCTCTCCCAAAATATTTCGAAAAGCTTCCACTCCATCTCTTTCCACCGCCTCTGCCTTCCCCTACTCAATATCCGTTGTTGTCCTCCCTTTGCCTCCCGGTAGTATCCTGCCTCCTCCGGCTTTCTCCATCTTGAAAGGTTTGTTGCTGGAAGTTGCAACTGGTCTGCAACATTCACTCAGGTTGGTTCACAAAATCGTGTAGGGCCACAGGGTATGCATTTCGAACTCCAGTAAGAAAGAATTCTAAGCTTATAGTTTACTATATAGGAACAATAAGGATTGACTGCTGGACTTTTAGGCTTTCGCAATGCTGCTGAGAGTAGCTTTCGCTTTGGTCCTAGTCATTTCTTAATCCCAGCATAAAAATGATCTGCTGAAAGAGGTGGAAGATTGGGTTGGATATGGATATAGCTACATGGGAGATTGGAGCTTCTCAATGGCATATTTTGATCTTTTAATTCTTTGTTTTCTTCTCGTTTTTTAATTTTCAAGAAGCTGCAAATATACACCTTTTGTCCTTCCAAAATAGTTTACCTATTGACTCTTTTTTTCTCTACTATGACACATCTTCTCTGTTTTATGGAATTCACTCATTTTTGATGTGTTATAATGTTTACAATTATCACTTTGAGGTTGAAATTGTCTTTTGTCTCAAGTTACGATTTTATTTAAGACACTAATCTCCCACACTCTCGTGTTTCAAACTCAAAATTAACTTCCTAGTATATGGTCCGATTATTCGAGTTCTTACGGTAGTACAGCTCAGTAATCCTCTTCATCCTGTACATCTTATACGTGTTATAGAAGCACTGTTTCCAGCCCTTTAGGGCATAGTCCAGGTGAGGACCACACTTTTGGTATTCTCTCAGGAACCATCCTAAGCCTTGCATGTCCCCATAGTGTGTAGGACATCCGTCATCATAGCAAACCGCATAACCTATAATTTTGTACTTTGCTTTCTCTTCTCGTTCTTTGTGTTCTTCATACATCAGACCCATGAACAATTATTGGGGGCTTATCATTGTAATATATTGGGGACTATCACCCCAACCCTCATGTGGTTACAATGGTGTAAATTCTTTTCTCCTGCCTTTGTCGTTGAATGTAATCATCACTTGGGCCTGGCTTGCCCAGGTATCTGTTAGGTGGAGACAATCTGATAGACTTCAGAATTGTCTGAGCCAACCAAGATTCATTTCTATAGATGAAGGTTGTCCAAGAAGGTTTGAATTCACTAGTTTCATTTATGACTATGAAGAGCAAAGTAAAATTGATAAAGTAAGATAGAATCGTAAAAACAATAATATATTGTTAAGGTCTCTTCTCCATTACTTGATGTGTCTAAGGCTTGGGAGGCACCTCGATATTTATATTCCACCTCTGAGTGTTCGCGGACTACATCTATTTTTTATACAACTATATATCTTTCTAATTATAACTTGTAATATCAGGTATTCTTGAAAGGTGCGAACCCCTGGAGACTCTGAAAATCACCACACCCTTTTCGGTAATTACGATATAACTAACTCTGAACCATACTGTTCCAAAAAGTAGTTATCTGATCATTATAGTCTTTAGACTTATGGCCTAGTTCTTTAAGTCAAATTGAGCTGGTCCCAATTGTTTCTGTCATTGATGAAATAATCAGTTTCGTCCATGGATTGCATCTGCAAAGGTAGTCGTAATTGCAACCTTTTCAAGTCACTTGATTTTAAATCTTCATAATTCCTTACTCAACTAATAGATATCTTCCAGAAGACTCTCTACTAATTTGCAGAAAGCCATTCTACTAGATTAACAAATATTCCCTTCATTGGCAACCCTTAGTTGCTCTGGGTAATAGGGTTTTAATCACCATTGTAGTATTGGTCTCTTGTTGTGATCCTTTACTATTTGATATGATCTTTTCGTGCAAAAAAATTCCCATTACTTACTACCTATGCTAAAGACATTACATCTTTGAAGCCTAGTAACTCTCCAAGTAGCTGATACACGTACTCCATTCCACTTCTCAGACTTAGCCGAAGGTCCTCCCTCATATATCCTGCTAACAGGATCCGGTTGGACAGATAGCGGTGACATATATGGTATAAATCTATCACCTTCACTTCTGTAGCGTTATAATCACAGGACACTACTAAGATTAATATGTCTGATGACATAGAAGCCTTGTAAGAAGGCAGGAGTCGGGTGTTAGAGACCAGGAATTCTGATTCCAGGTGAGGTTACCCTACTTAGGATGATTTCTAGGTATCGGATCCTAGTATTCCTAATATTACTGGACTTGCTACCCTCGAGGGGTTTGATGAAACATGGTCTGCAGCATTGCTAAATTCTCCAACATTGAGGTTTTAGTTCTTGATGTCGATATCTCCTTCCCTATCTGGCTTGAAGGTTTCTGTCTTGTATCATTTGACGTCACTCTAGGTGACGCTTTGTAAGGTAACAATTCCCCTGCAGATAGTTAGTTCTTGGTAACAGGGAATGATACTTCTCTTCTTCTTCTTTATTGCTGTACCATAGAACTAGGCCTATATGTATAGTACAGATCATACAAGACCTTTGTCTTCTATCTGCAATGCCTATCGTAAGCTTTCTCTCACTCTACTTTATGTAGAGTTTTTTAGTAATAATAGTAATAAAGGTCGTAATAATAGTAAACAGTATAAAGGTGTTATACATTCGTTTAAAGTAACAAGTAGGAAAAGTACTTAGAATTCAATCTAATACTAATTATACTCGTACTGCCAACACTGGCATATGATGAGCTCCCGCCAGCACAGGAATATCACTAACCGGTATACCACTAAACCTAAGCTAACAAAAAAATACAGTTCCGCACCTGCCATTCTCAAGTCATGCCAGTACGAGAAGTAATTACAAGACCGCTAAACAACCGACTGCCCTCTCTAGTCCAAGTCCATAGCCCCTTTGGTATGAAGCCAACCAGCACTAAGCATAGCTGAAGCCGAACAAAAGACTGACCTGTCCAGATTCCTTGTCTAACAAGATACAAAATCACTACCACCCAGTCTGAATACCGTCCTACAAAGTCTCCTCCACAGTAGAAAACCAAAAAGCTAATCTAATAACACAGATGGTACAATGGTAGGGAGGAGGCAATTAACATGTCCATCTCACGTGCTTGCATGCCTGGCCATTGACTCTATTAACCTACTTCACTAGTTGCCTCCAAAGAGGGTACCAGTAAGGAGGACATGTACCCACTGTCCGTTCCCCAAACAAATATCATAAATAAAGAAAATGCATAGAGGTTGTAACAGACCAAGAAGGTCAATAGGGCCTATCTCCCACCCGTGGTGCCTTGCCTTCTCCCGCCGTACCCAAAACTAAACTAAAGAAATCAAACAAACCCTACAAAACCCAGCACACAAGACCTAAACAAGTCCAACCAGGTGGTCACAACCCACTATCTACAGAGGTAGCCCTCAGCTAGCCAGTCTGTCAAGGAGCTTTGCAGTGCTCAGCAGCTTCACCCAATAGCATAAGCAGGACAGGAAATACTTAATTAGACCTCTTCTAACCTGATGCAGGCCCAACTGGGGCTTGCAGGTGTCTCTCCCTTACCAATCAGCCCTTCTCAAGCCCCACACACCCAACACCATAGAGCTCATCTAGCCCCCTCAGCTAAACAGACAGATCAACTATCTGACAGCTACAGGACAGCCTATACCTAGCCCTATTAGGCAGTTACTGGTTATGGCCATACCAATAGAGCCCCAACTCCTGATATCATGTAGCCGAGGGGGACCCACCAGCCATAGCCAGGAGCTACGAAGGAGGCAACACCAAGACCCTAAGATACTGGTACCAGCCACACTGTTCAACCCAGCAGAACCAAAGTCTAACCAAGCTAGCAAAAGGTAGGCAGAGCCAGCCAAAGCCTGCCCCACAGGTCGGGCAACAGGCACAGACCAAACAACAGGCAAGAGGCACCCCCAACTATTATGACAGGAAGGGGGAGGGTAAGGGAACAGAAGCAGAAAAACAGAAAGTAGGTCCCACTTGCAATGGATGAAGCCGCCAACTACAATCTACAACCAAACCACCTAAACAGACAGACACCGTGAGTATCTGGCAGCCAATCATCCCACACCATCCCAGGCTTCAATAACAGCCGCCGAGAGTGTAAGGTTTTTTAGGGTCAAATCTATTCCCACTGAAGTGAGGTGGTAACACCCGACTAAACTACTGTAAATGCTAAAAGAATAAAAACTCAAAGAGAATGGTGATAAACAACATTGTAAGATTTTAACTGTAGAAACAAAAAGTAACAAGGAGGGGCCATGTAGGTACCGCCCTGTCACCTGAGGAATAATGCATCCAGTACGATGAGTTGAAACTTGGAAAGGTTATCAGTCTAACCTAAGGGCGTTTTACATCATAAAATCTAAGGACTCAAACCCAACAAACATGGAGTGGCCTAAAGAACGACGTGTGTGATCCCCCAAATACAATGTTCAATCCCCCCAATCAAACATAAAACCTGCAAGTAGACGATAGATAGGAAGCCGAAGACATTTTACCGAAAGGGGCCTGTAAGCGACCATGATGCAGAGCTTAAAGTACCAGCATCGTGAGATAACCAGCAAGCGAGGAAACAGTGTAAACAAGTAATCTACTTCGTAACGCAAACAGATCTCAATAGAAAAAACCCCAGAAACTACAGAGCGAACTCAGATATCTCCCTCAGAATTCCCAGCATCAAAGCCCGTCGTGGGTACAATAGAAACACTCCAAGGCGAAGTGACAGTAAGGACGAGGAAAAGTACTTAGAACAAAGTGTGAAGAGCCTTTCCTCCTCCGCCATACCAGCTTCCTTATATAGTGTTCTTCCCACTCCAAGTCATGTGACCCAAAGCGGTCACATGTATAAAATCAAATTATAACAAACTAGTCATAAGACCAAAGTGGTCACATGCTTAAATCCCATGACCTCATAGGAAGGTCATGTGCAAAAACTCATAAACTAATCATAATGCAATAAACAAGTCATATAATTCCAAGTGGTCACATGCGTAAAATCTATGATCTCATAATGAGGTCATGTATAAAACATAAATCATACTTGCAAGGCATACTTACTAGGCATACTTGCTAGGCATACTCCCCAGGTGCATGTTCTATGACTCATAATCAAGTCATATGTGAAATATAACAAATCATAACATAATAAGTCATATGACCTAAATCAGTCATATGTGGAAAACAATAACATACCTATGACTCATAATTATAAGTCACGTGAAAGCCTTTTCCATGCCAAGCTATCTTTGTAATAGGAGCCTACCTTCAGTTTGTCTACTTCTATTACCATACAATTTGGCAATAAGGCCCTGGGGTGAATTGCTTGGGTAGGAGGGGAGGGGCATTGCCAGTAGGATAATAGGGTGGTAAATAAGCGATATCTGATGTCAGTTAATTTTTGCACATAATATTATACTAAGTCATCTACGCACATCCAGCTTGAGGTCTTTGGTATACCTATATCTACATTTTCTACACACTTTATTGAAGTATCTTTTAATTTATAGCAATGTCATCAGAAGATACCAGTATCCATCCGATTCGTCCAGGAAGAAAACCAGCTACAGTTCAAGACCAACCACGATTACAGATCAATACAGCTAGCATGTTCCAAGCCAGAGCAGTATTGGAGGAAGGAGGCAGAGGTGGCGTTGGGAGAGAGGTGGGAGAGAGTGAGAAGGAGGGTGAGGTAGGGAGTACCAAGGAAGGTAGTAGTACAACTATGGGAATAAGTGAAGATGGAAGGAGGATCAGGGGAGGAAGCTATGCTTTAGATATTAGTGAAGCTAAACAATATATGGAATGGAAACGGCAGCAGGTTAGTAGACAATAGTTGATTGTATTCTATAAATATTATTAATAGAAATTTCATATCTAGGTAATTGCAGCTCAGCGAAATCGAGATTTTGAAGGACTCGGTAGTAATGTGAATTTGGACAATAAAAGTACAGGGAAACTGACACAAAACAAGCATAAACGATCATATATATGCGAGTTTTAGTTGCAGGTAGTGTCAGCAGTAAAGAGTGGGATTCCCAAAAGACAAAGTGATAGGCAAGAAAAGTTAGTACTGATATCAGTACACCAGGCAGCAAAACAGTTTAAAATTGATCGAAAGCGAGTTCGAGAGTGGTGCGCAGAGGAGAAAAAAATTCTGGATTCCAGGAAAGGCCAACGTCATAATGGTCCTGGAGGAAGGCCATATTATCCATCAATGGAGGAGAGATTGTATGGTTTGTTTCTGGAACGAAGAAGTCAGGGTTTAGAGGTTGATCGTCAACGGTTTGAATGTCATGCCCATAATATCTTCGAGGAGGAATATCCAGAATTGCTCAGTACCCATGATGCTGGAGCAAGGCAATCTCCATTTCAGTAAGTAAAGTTAGGTGTTAAAGTAGAATAATATTAATAAGTTTATAGGTTTTCAAGTGGGTAGTTCTACGGGTTCAAAAAGCGATACCGTATCTCTTGGAGAGCAAAAACAAGCATAGCTCAAAAAATGCCCAAAAATCATCGGCAGGAAATCCTTGTCTTTCTTCAGTTCATACGCCGTAATTCAGTACCCCGAACACAAGAGCCATTACGGGAGATTGGAAGATACCAAAGAAGTCATATTTTCAACATCGATTAGATGCCTCTACTATTTGAACTACATTGGAACCACACATGCACCCCAAAACTCAAATTCAGTTCGTATTAAGACTGTACAGAAGGGGTGGAGTACTCGGCAAGCTACCTTAATGCTTTGCATCTCAGCAGATGGAAATATCTGCTGTCTTCCATTAATCATTTTTATGGGAAATGGCGAGTCAAGACTTATAAGAGCAGAAGCAAAGAAGTACCATCCTGGTATTATGGTCATGTGGAATCAAACAGCATGGGCTAATACCAACATAATGTGACGGTGGATTGAGGTTGCCTTTCAATTTGCTACTCCAACACCTGATCATGATCCCAGACTCGTTATATTGGATACATTTAAAGGCCAATGTAATTTGGAAGTTATTTGGGCTCTGAGTAACTTGAACTCTGTTGTCACATTTATTCCTGAGGATTGTACAGGACTAATTCAACCCTTAGATGTTGCTATCAATGCATCTCTCAAAAACGACCTACATACGATGAGTGATATTGAAGTAGAGAGGTATTTAGCGCACTGGTATAATACAACAGAGTTTAAAAAAGGTACCATTACAAGTGAGCGGAGAATATTACTCACTCACAGTGTTGCGAAGGTATAATCTCTAATGAATACTAATTGAATTTACTAACACTAGTTCTACTACCTTAAGCTTGTGAGAAATTTCGTTTGGAAAAGAGTCAACTCATTATACGTGCATTTGAGCGGACTGGATTGGCACTACCTCCAGATGGCTCACGAGATCATGTGATCAAGATTGAGGACTTGGATGGAATTGCCGAAGAAATTGGAGAATTAAAGAAAGGTAGATTGAATTGTAATTTAAGCCAGGGATGGAAAACGGGACCCAGAATACTGGAGGAGAATAACTAGTCCCTACTGCTTCGGAAGCTTGATCATGCCCATTACCTTGCAACACCAGAGCCTGATCAACAAGTTATGACAGAAAAGGATTCCGGGGTGGTAGCCGGCAGTTATGGGTCATCATATATGGCAAAGGGGGAAACTTGAGGTTGGTTAGGAAGTTTATTTACATGTACTGTAAAACCATTCAATCTATTAGGCCCAGACCTCGCTTAACCATCTTCAGTTCGGCTCTGGGTGAAGAGGCGCTATTGTCTAGGGGGGCGCTATTTGGGGGGGGGGGCGCTATTTAGAGGGGAGGCGCTATTTGAGGGGGGCGTTATTGCAAAATTGTATGGTACACTTACTGCCCTCCCTTTCTGTCTTGTTTGTTGGGGGGTGCCTCTTACCTGATGTTTGGTATCTGCCTCTTGCAGACCCGGCAGACTGTCATCGGATAGTCCTACCTCACTCTTTCCCAGCTTGATTGGACTTTCAGTTCAGGTAGGTGGAATAGTATAGCTAGTCCCAGTACCTTCCAGTATTGGTACTGCCTCCTTTGTGACTCCCAGCTATGCCTGGTAGGCACCCTTAATGAGAGTGCTATCAGGAGTTAGGACTCTGTTGGTGTGGTCAAGACCAGTAGGTACCAGATACGGTTAGATACAGGCTGTCCTGTGGCTTTCAGATGGTTGACCTGTCTGAGGGGCTGAGGGGGCTGAATGGACTCCGTGGTGTTGGATGTGTTGGGCTTGGGTGGCTGACAGGAGAGGGAGAGGTACCTGCAAGTACCAGTTAGGCTTGCATCAAGTTGGGCAGGGTCTAATTAAGCGTTTCTGGCCTGCCTGGACTGTTAACATTAAGCTGCTGAGTGCAGTACACCTTCCTAACAGACTAGCAGATTGATGACTACCTGTGCAAATAGTGTGTTGTAACCAACTGGTTGGACTTATTTGGGTCTCGTGTGCTAGATTTTGTGAGGTTTGTATAATTTCTTTGGTTCAGTTACAGGTACGGTAGGAGGGGGCAGGATACCAGGGGTATGAGATAGGTTTTACTATCCATTAAGGTCTGTCACCACTCCTATTACTTTTTTTTATTTGTGGTGTTTATTTGAGATATAGGTAGCAGGTACAAATCCTCCTCACTGGTACACTCTACAGAGGCAACTGGAAAAGTAGGTTCATATAGTCAATAGCCTAGCATGCAGGTGCAAGTGGTAGACATGTTGGGAGCCTCCTCCCTGCCATTGCGTCACCTATAGTGATTAGATTGTTTTGCATTTTCTTTTGTAGTGGGTATGGGTTGTAGGACGGTATTTAAATAGAGCGGTAGTATTTCATATTTTATGGACGAGGAACTTAGTCATGTAGATCTTTTGTTCGGCTTTGGCTAAGCTTAATGCTGGTTGACCTCATACCAGAGAGGCTATAAACTCAGATAGGAGAGGACACTGGGTTGTTTGATGGTTTTGTAATTAGTTTCCCGTGGGCATGACTCGGGTACAGTAGGTACGGGACTATTAACTTAGTTAACTTGCAATTAGTGGTATATTGATTAGCAGTATCTCTATGCTGGTAGGGGCTTATCATATGCCAGGGTTAGTAGTATGAGTTTAAATAAAATTAGATTTACTTCTAAGTAATTTCCTTACTTATTACTTTATATGAATAAAATATCTTTATACTCTTTATCCTCTACATTTTCATGAGCCTTAGGCTGATATCTCTATAGTTATAATGATAGGTGTTACCCAAGTGAGTATTAGTAAAGTAGGTCAAAAAGGCTAGGAATCATGAGAGGAAAAAGAAGAAGATTTATACAAATAAGAAATGTATCACTACCTGTCACTGTATGTTAATAACAGCTTAGGAATGTTACAGGTAGACCATATTCTATCGCACACAGTGCATATGGCAATTGGGGATATATCAGGTGTAATCGGTACAGGTACTCAATTAAGAATTTTGCTTTTTTGTTTTGTTTCAAGTATCACTTTGATACTTGGTTTGTTTGAAGTATTGTTTAATACTTGATTGTTTTATGTTTTGTTTTAAGTATCATTTAATTCTTAGTGTTGTTTTATATTTTGTTTTAAGTATTATTTGATACTTAAGTTGTTTTACCAAAGAGTATTGCTTGATACCTTTGATTAGATTCATTCATGCCAGATATGAACAGATTTGTGTATTTAAGACCACCTGATTTCATGATGGAAAAGGCAGACTTTAATAAACTGTATTTCAATATACTTAGTTGAATGGATATTTCTTTAAGTTTTTCCAGTACACCTATGAAGCCTTCTTTAGTTTGCAGCTCTCGCCTCCTCTCTGGAACAGCAGACCACCTGTCAACTATCATACCCAATCTCAAAAATGACTAATACATAGCAAACACATTATATCTGAAGTAAAGGGACTTCATATGAGAGCTAGTTGGATTAAGACTATACAAATCTTATAGCATATTATGGGCAACCAAGGTACTAATTCTTTACTGGAGATAGAAGAAATTTTCATGTCGTAGAAACAAATGTGAGCCAACTGCCTACTCAAAATTCAGGATTTAATTCTGAAAAGTGTCTGTAATGCCATATAGAACAAGCTAAAATAGATTTACAGAGTGCAAGAAGACAGTTGTGAAAAATATGACAACAATTGGCAGGCCATAAAGGTAGAGCTTGTGAGTCAGGTATATAATTGGACATCAGAACAGCCTGTCCTACATTTCTTGAATCGGATCCTGTAGGCCCAAGTCATTCATGTAAGCTGACTCCAGATATTAGGAATACAAGAATCCGATACCTAAAAACCACTCTAAGTAGGATAACCCCTCTCAGAATCAGAATTCATAGTTTCCAACACCCCCCTCCAGCCCCCTTATGGGGCCCACATATCATCATACATATCAACCTCAGTTGCATCCTGTGACTATAATGATACAGAATTAAAGAAGTAAGAATAACACTGTCTATATCGCTACTATCTGTTCAACCAGATCTCATTCGTGCGGTATATGAGAGGGGACCTTCCAATACGTCTGGGAAGTAGAATCGAGTAAATCAGCCAACTACATAGGAGGTTACTAGGCTTTAAGAATGTGACATCATCAGGATAACCTGTAGGTAACGGGTCGTTTTCGCATGAAGAGATGGTATTGAATGATAAAGGATCTCAATGAGAAACCAATACATTCACACCCACTCTACAATAACTAGAACAATCTAGAGCTCTGAGGAACACTACTGTGGAAGCCAATGGACTTCATGGAGTATTACAACTAGGTTTTAGAACACATTGTAGCTGCAAGAATGACTCCCAATACTAGAATGACAATTGAAACCCTATTACCAAGAGCAACCAAGTATTGCTGAACAAGGGATTATCTATCAATCCAGTGGAATAGCCTCCCACGAATTAGTAGAAAGTTCTCTGAAAGATTTCTGTTGATTGGATAGGGAGTTATGAAGGTTGGAAGTCAGGTGACCTAGAAAGATTACAATTAGAACTACCTTCACAGATACAACCTACAGAAGAAATTGATCATTTCATCAATATTGGAGACAATTGGGGCCAACTTAGTTCAACTTGACAACTAGGCCATAAGTCTAAAGACTCTGATGATTGGATAATTACTATTGGGAATAGTATGATTTCCAGTTAGTTATATCGTTATTACCAAACAGGATGTGGTAATTTTCAGAGTTTCCAGGTGTTCACAACTTAGAAAAATACCCAAAGTTGCAAGTTAAAATCAGAGAGGTACAGTGCCTCGTCAGAAGTGTTCGTGATCTGAGACATGTTTAATTGCGGTTGCGCCATGAGACCGTCGGGTAGGGTTGTCAACAGCACTTGTACAACGCGAGTGTACGATCAACCCTCAACTACCACCTCTCAATGATCAATAGTTAATGATCAATTATCTGCTATATATATTTTAGAGTAAAATAATAATAAATAAGGCTAGCCAATACTTTGTATAACTTCCTCTTGCTTCCAATACTGCAGCTACTCTACCAGGCATTGATTTCCACAAATTTTCAAAAAACTCCTGAGAAATTGTCTCCCAAACCAAAGGTAATACTTGTGCAAGCCTCTTCTTAACAACTTCTTTTCCTCCTGGGATATCTCCAATTCTTGGATATTGCTGGTGTAATCGCATTTTAAGCTCAACCCATACATGCTCAATAGGATTCAAATCAGGAAAATATGGGGGGTGCTCCTCAACCTGAATACAATTTCTCTCAAGCTAATCCATGACACTATATACCTTATGAACAGGAGCATTATCCTGCTGAAAAAGAATATCTTCAAGTTACATACCAAAGGAAATTATTTGATGAATTACAGGAAAAAGATATCTTCTTAAGAGTTTAACATACCTGGTCTTGTTAATATTTTGGATAATAGGAACCAAAGGACCTTTTCTCTTATCCTAAAAGCACCCCCATACCATAAGCGAAATACCGTTATTCTTTTCCTTTGGGTAAATACAGTCTGCAAGCCACTGCTCCCCAGGTTCTCTGAAAACCCATTGCTGCCTTGGATCCCTGGATTTCTCCACACTGCACTCATCACTCCAGATGACTCTCTCAAAATCCTCAGCTGTCCAATTCCTATGAGCAGTAGCCCATCTTAGTCTCTTAGCTATATGGACAGCTTTGAGGTTGGATCTTGACTTGACTAGCCATTTCTTAATATTGGCATTTCTGAGTACTCTATCTACTATAAATTTGTTAGAGAATCATGTTCTATCACTCAGGCTCAGATGGGTACCAACCAGTAGAAAGAGAAACACCCGGCGCATATTTATCCCTGAAATCTGATCTGGTTATTTTCCGGTTGGATTTGGCAGCCCGGATGATTGCGCAATGCTGTCGCTAGCTGAGAACAGGTGTGCAATCAGGAAGAGGAATATTATCCAAGAACAAACACTCATATGCACGAGTGAGAAAGCTTTTAATAGTTGACTATGGCTGGCCAATAATTTGAGCAACCAGAGCAATATTCCAGAGGCAGTGGAAAAATCTGATGATTATGCCTTTTTCCACATTGGTCATTTCAGTTCGAGTGGTCTTTGAATTTCGCTTTTTTGGCTTTGATTTATATCTGGATCGGTTAACCATTAGAAATTCGGAGGAAATTAAAATTAAAGAATTATTCGAATAGAGGATCACTGTATCGTAGTGTGTAATATTGTATGGGGCAGGTATCATACGGTCGCGTGATCAGCAAGCTGGCATTTGGCGAGGTGGCATTTAGCAAGGTGGCATTTTTAATGAGGTTGCTTAGTAAGATGATCACGAACACTTTTGACAAGGCACTGTACATAGTTGTATAATAGATGGATGTAATCTGCTAACACTCAGACACAGAATATAAATATTGAAGTACCTCCCAGTCTTTTAAACATCATCAAGCAATGGAGAAGAGACCTTAACAATGTAATATTATTTTCACAACTCTATTCTACTTTACCTACTTTACTTTACTCTTAGCTATTATAAATAAAATGAGTGTGATCCAAGTTTTCCTAGACAATCTCCATCTACAGGAACAAATCTTGGTTGGCTTAAATAACTCTACAGTCTATCAGTTTGTCTCTGCCTAACATCAGACCTGATGACTAACTACCTCTTGAGTACTTCTTTATCTAATTACCTCTCACTCAGCCTTGAGGAGTCTCAGGAAGCCCATGTGGTATAGATGCAATCCTGTAATTGTCAACTAGATGGACTTTATAGGGTAGAAGCCACATAGGAGTGGAGGCACTGGGAAGGGATTGGAGTCATGTAAAGATAAACAATAATAGAATCAATTTTTCAAACTGTGACATGATGCGACAACTATTTGCATAAAGAAAAACTGTAGGAAATGTCAGGCATGAAAACAATAGAAGGTAGCATTGTCATAAAAACTACAAGCTGTAAATACTATCAGGAATTATTTATCACACCTGTAAGGATATCCTCAATACATCAAGACATGAGATACCAGCATCTGAATAACATAAGAAGATTGGAGCCAAAACAGGATATATCATGCAAATATCCCAGTAGAGAGAGTAGTGAGTAGGAGTAATCTGGATGAAGGAGGTGGACACCATAGGACAACTGGCTGACTGGGTAAGAGTTGTGCTATCCCAAGTGAATAGGATAGGATATGGCATTAATAGAATATGAGGAAAAAAGCCACTAGAAGTTAGGAAGTGGAAGGAAAAGGGGAGTAGCATAATGGAGGTAGGGCCTGGGATCAGATATCATGAAAAGACAGTGGTGAAGGATAGGACAGTATTAGGGTATGAGGCTGTAAGATCAGACATGGTGAAAACACATATGACATTGTAGCAGGCATCTATGATGGCATCACAATGTAGGAATCCAAATAACCTAAATCAGGATATTATGTACATGCAATGTCACATCCTGGTTAACAGTTAGCCTTTTAAGCATCCTGTGCATCAGACGGACAGAATGCACAAGATACAGGTAATAACTTTTACTGATGCTTATATACTACTTTAGACTTCAATATTGTATTACTCTATTAGCTTTAGTCCATTTTGCATAAATCCACCTAGAGGTTATTCTTCAAGTTTTCTTCTACTCCCTCATATATGTTGTAGACAGCTTCTAGTTGACTGGATAGTATGAGTGTATATAGTATTATAAGAAAGTCTCCACTTATAGACTTTAGCTAGACTTATAGCAACTCTCCAAGTTGTAGCCTATAATACTATTAGGAATACAGAGATCCGATATCTCAGAACCACACTAAGTAGGATAACCCCTCTCAGAATCGGGATCCATGGTCTCCAACACCCCTCTCCATGTCCCATCAGGGGCCTGTATATTACCATACATATTGATCTCGGTTACGTCCTGTGAATTTGATGCTACAGAAAAAAAGGTATAGGAATAATACTATATACGTCACCACTATCCATCCGTCTAGATCCTGTTCACAGAGTATGTGAGAGGGGACCTTCAGCTAGGTCTGAGAAGTAGAATGGAGTAAATCCATCAACTACTTAGGAAGTTACTAGGCTTCAATGATGTGATATTATTGGCATATGCTATAGGTAATGGGATGTTTTTGCATAAAGAAATGGTATCAAATAATAAAGGATCTCAACGGGAAACCAATACATTCGCACCCACCCTACAATGACTAGAAGAGTCTAGAACTCTGCGGAACTCTAATGCAAGAACCAATAGACTTCACAGAGTATTACAACTAGGTTTCAGAACACATTGTATCTGCAGGAATAAACTCTAATACTAGTACAATGATCGAAACCCTGCTACCTAGAGCAACCAAAAGTTGCCAACCATGGGATTATCTGTCAGTCTAGTAGAATAGCTCCCTGTAAATTAGCAGGAAGTCCTCCAGAAGATATCTGTCTGTTGAGTAGGGAGTTATGAAGGTTTGAAGTCAGGCGACCTAGAAAGGTGTAATGATAACTATCTTCGCAGATACAACCCGCAGATGAAACTGATCATTTTATCAATGATAGAGACAATTGGTGCCAACTCAGTTCAACTTGAGAACTTAGACCATAAGTCTAAAGGCACTAATAATCGGGTAATTACTATTGGGAACAGCATAGTTCCTAGATAGTTGTATCATAATTACCAAAGAGAGTGTGCTGAATTTCAGGATCTCCAGGTATTCACACCTTTGAAGAATACCCGAAGTTGCGAATTACAATCAGAGATGTATGTAGTTGTATAATAGATAGATGTAGTCCACGAATACTCAAACACAGAATATAAATATCGAAGTACCTCCCAAGCTTTTAGACATCATCAAGTAATGGAGAAGAAACCTTAACAATATAATATTGTTTTTATGATTCTATTTTACTTTACCTATTTTACTTCACTCTTAATAGTCATAAACGAAACAAGTGAATTCGTACCTTTCTAGACAATCTCTATCTACCAAAACGAATCTTGGTTGGCCTAGACAACTCTGATGTCTATCAGGTTGTCTCCATCTAACAAATACTAGAGACTTAAAACCATGTTAGAGGAGAGTGTTAGCCATTATACCTCCAAGTTACAACTTGTTTGGAGTTCAAGTCATGCAGGAATCATCTTCATAACCTGCAATTCAGGTAATCTACACAGTTTCACAGAACAAACAATCTAGTAACTTCATCTGAAGTCTCCATAAAAAGGTACTTCTAAGGTAGGGTAACTTGACTTCATAGTAGGGTAACCTGTAGCATAAGGTAGGGTAACTGTAATCTAAAGATAGGGTAATACTACCCCAATATATTACTAAATAATTCAGAGTAATCTCTAAATTGACTACTTAGATTACCCTATCTAGTAAGGTACTCATCCTTCCTTACCAGTACCTAAGTACCTTCTGGCAGGATGTAACATGTCCAACTAAGATACTCGACTAACAGTACCTCTGTTTTGTAAACTCTTGGCTTCTACTATTCCTATTGCCATTGTCTCTTAATACCAGTTTGGGTACTATAGGTTTAGCTGTCTGTAATAGTACTCTTTAGAGCATCATTATATTTTAATACCAGGTTCCTTCCTGAATACTTCAATATACAGGCTAACACTTTCTGACTTTGACCTACTTGATACCAGCTTTCCAATGGTGTAAATAATATCTTCCCAATACTATTATCTGTAGATTTACAGCTAGCTTTAAAAGTGGTCTTTCCTGTCACAATTTTGACTATTTGCCTGCCATGTTACTCAATTTTTGTATTATAGCTTGCAATGAGATAAATAAATTCTAAGATGCTTTTAAACTAAAAACTCGTCATCTTAAGCTATAACCTAAGTATAAGTTATGTTTTATATTAGTTGTGTCCTGTGAATTCTGTATTTTAATAGATATATTCTGATATCCATTACTATATCTGGCTAGATGCTGTGAATTCCATATTGTAGTAGATATATTCTGACTTTGATTATCATATCTGGTTGTATTCTGTTAATTCTGTATTTTAGTAGATGTATTCTGATATTAGTTACTATGTATAGTTGTATCCTGAGTTTAGCTGGTATGTTCTGTTATGTACTAAGCATGGCAAGTGCATCCTGTTGCATCTTGTTGCATCCTGAGTTTACCCCTTACATCCTGTTATATCCTGAGATTGGTTGTCACATCAATTTGCATACTGGTTAACAATTTGTATTTGAAACATCCAATGTGTTTAATGTACAGAACGCATAGGACATAACCATTAATTTTTGCTGATGTTCAAATATTAAGTACAATACTATACTTTTTCATATATGTTAATCCAATAATACTGATTTTCTCATCATCATAATATTATATAAATTGCCTGAAATCCCTTCCAAAAATTATCAATATACTTTGACTCCTGCTTCATACTAGTGTTTACAGCAGCACAAGAAATTACCAATAATACTTTCAACAAGAAAGTTCACCATTCCACTTATCCAATATCAGAAAGGGATAGATAGCTGTGTGCCTGTCACTCAATAATCCAGTAAAACAGAATCACTTATTTCTCTAGTCAGGTCGATGGTGATTGATAGTATCCAATATGCAATGCATCATGGACCCTCTCCTCCTGTATACCAGCTCTGGAGGATTCTGCGAGAAATGTGGTATTCCTCAACTACTTTTTACTTCTATACCACGATTCTTTTTTTCAATAGCATCTAATTTTAAACTAATCGTCCGCTTACGCATATTCATGCCATTGTGATGATGTGACCGACCGCGGGTAGGGAGTTCCGTTGTCATGGTGGTTTTCATGGTGACCGAAAATTCTGGGTGGCCGAAAACCCCGTTACTCGGACTTACCCATAGCATCGCAAGTCTGAAATCGACTGTCGTCGTGACCAAATCCAACACCGAACAGGCCGCAACAACAGCAACAGGATTTGGGTGTGTGGGGGGGGGGGCTGTATAGAACTACTTGAAATTGGTTCCTCTTTAACTCTATGAGCTCCATTTCTTGGTAAAATGAGCATTGGTTGAGAACGGTAAGAGGGGCATGCCGAAAAGAAAGAAAAAAAGTCAACGAACATACAAATTTAAGCCAAGGGGCTTCATTTTGTATGTATTGCTAGGCGAAGAAAGGAAAGTGAAGAAGAGTCCGGCGCTATACTCCAAAAAAGAACAATTAATTGAGACAGCACGAGTGATGCAACATGATCTATGATTTCTCCCATCCGGTCTGGAAAAAAGAATCAAAAAATTCTTCATCCACCTCTACACTGTCCACAGGCCTTTCCCTGCCACTAGTGGTCTCTCCTCTAAGAATCTCTACTTCGATGGTTTGTCTATCAGCACACTCGTAGAATACCAACTTCTCCAGCGCCGGTAAATCCGAAAAGGCCTTTGCTAAGTCATCAATTGCATCCCTGCGGACGACATAGGGCTCCCCCAAATTCGGCAGGAATGGTGTCTTAATTGCAAGTCGCCTCAGGAAGGGATGGCCGGCAAAGGAACGAGCCCAATCTACCTTGAGTTCAGTGTCAGCAACCCTGAAGGGAGTCTTAAAATGGGTAGGGTGAAATACAGCTTTGAGATCACCGTATCTCCCAATTTGACTAATTCCGAAGACTTCCACACAGGGCAAATATTCTTTGAATGCCCGGCCAAAATGTTCTAATGCAGTTCTGGCCATTTCCAGCTTGCTATCTGTAAGGGTCCGCCCGCTGATATGAGAGGGCATCGGAAGGGCGAGATTCTTAATACCCGGTCCGTCACGCTGGAGGTGCTTTACCAATTCAAGGAGCTCATCCTGTAACATCCCACAGACTACAACATCGCGCTGCAATTTGAAGGTATCCAGCCCTTCAAACTGATCCAGAAAGGAATAGTAATCGGCCGGGATCTCATCAATACATGAGATCAACTGGCGGATGCCAGAACGAGATTCGGAAGATATAGAGAGAACAGCGCCCGTTCCAGCAGGGAGGTTACGAAGTGCGAGACGGGATATGCTAGGATTTCTATCGATAAAGGATGACAAACCTGCTACTGTCAAGTCTATCACCCGGTAGATACTTTGGAGAGGCCCGATCTCCAAAGTATCTAAAGAGGGAAGTGCAACATCGGTAAGAATGGCGTGGAGTTCTTTGGTGCCACTAATTCGAAGAGCCCGCAGTGATGGGGAACTGGAAAGGAAATTATTGAAACGGGAGTGCATGATCTCGTCGGCAGAGTTATATTCTGCCCTAGTGGCCTGCCAAGCATCCCCAAAAGGGGTTGGCCCCGGAATCCGAAACAACTCCGAGAGGAATTGCACGTGTAGCTCTTTGATGTTTGAGTGCAGGCTTCCATCAAATGGAAGATAGCGAACAAACGACGATGCTATATGGAGAACCTCTATCTGTGGGAGAAGACCTTTCAACAAGATCTCTGCAAACTCGACATCTGGATTGAATAGACGCAATTGGGTAACCCTAGAAAATCCGTTGCGGTCGATTATCTCTTGTAACTGAACTCTCATAGTTATGAGAGCCATCTCCCAGAGCTGCCGTTGGAGAGAGTAGACATGGGCATCTGTAATATAGAACTGATGTCCAATTGAGCACACAAAAGAGCAGATAAATGGGTTACTACCACACAAGGAATTAGCAAGTGGGCAATATTGCTTGACAATGACATGTCAAGAAGATCGTATCTTACCCATGGAGCGCAGAAACCATACTACTCATTTGCGGTAAGCCCGCACGTTTCTGGACCCCACTTGTTGGTATTGTTCGAGTATCGTTGTGGTCGAGAAAGTCTTCAATCTCGATATCGCGGTATAAAATCGGCATCGCAGACCTGTGACAAGACCGACTGACCAGAGCCGCAGCAGCTAGGTCCTTTTTCTCGACAAGATTTGCCATTATCTGGTCCACAATCTCAACCGGGAGCCTCATGTTGGGTGCGGTACCGCCAAGAACCCGATTTTCGCTCCTAGATATTCAAAGGGAAAAAACTGGACAAGGAGCAGATCCGACCGCTATGAAGAACTACGAGTAAGTAGGATGTGCAAGGTTTATTATATATGGCAGCAGTTTAGTAACGACGCAGTCTCAGCCTTAACTATGCCTCACGGGGTCCGGGGCCCCCCCGGTGCCAGGTGCGTAGGCAAAATGGAATGGATACTGAAGTTTGCTCCGACGAAGAAGAAAAAACAACCTCCATGCCCAACTTTGTGATGCTAGGTGTTGTTTGCTGGTGTTTGCTAGGATTGCTTCTGGAGGTGCTAGACGTCCGTGCTCTCCTATCGACGAATGGGCAAATCCGTGCCATGATACCTGCGCCAGGTGAAGAGAGCGGGGGTGGGCTGGACAGCCGAAAGTAGGGTGTGATAGTGGCACAGCAGTGCAAGTGGTTAGGCTTCTGTTCCGCCCCGTAATATCTGTAATTAGAGTCAAATACTCCATACACTACCAATAAATCAGAGTCAATGAGCATGAAAAATAAGATTGAAAGAATAGATGGGGTATACGTATATTTCACCCCTCACTCCGCCCCGACACCATACGATTCCTACCACCATCATCAGCAGAATCAGCATCATCATTATCATCATCATCACTATCATCATCGTTCTTGTCACAATTGTCAGCAGGGTTAGCATTATCCTCGCGATAGAAACAACGATACTCGCGTTAACTCATCGAATCTAGATATAATATACCACAACTTAACCTGAAACCTCTCCACGTAACCTCTCCTTCTGTGCTTGTAGCTGACAGTATCAAAATGCAAACCAAGTACCCGCACTCAATTGGGTTACACTGATCTATCGCACCGGTAGCAGCTACAAGTACCTAAGCGCCCAATAATTTTTTCTCCCTTCGCTTTTTCCTTTTTCCCTCTGTTTGCTTCGTTGCTGCCGATTCCCCCTGTGGCCAAGGCTCGCTTAAAGGATTTCGAAAACGCCACACTTTGTCGGTGAGTTGATATCCCCGTCACTGGCTCCCCAGCACCACAAAAACGACCACTAAAACCATGTTCACCGCCTCACACAATCATTGTCGCTCACTCGCGGCGACTCTTGAGCCCTTTCGTATGCAGCCATGCGCCCACGCGAGCACCCTTCTCTCCCATGTGCAGTGCAGGATCACCAAACTTGCATCGACGTGTTCGGTGGGTGCCAGTGTCGGTGAAGAAATCACCTGACTCTGAGGGAAATATCTCTCCGCCAAAATTCCCGCAAAATTATTGGTCCCAATCTCCCGATGTCTGAATACGTGTTTATATAAAAACGCATACTCTTGATCTTCAAACTATTCGACAAAAGCGCGCCAATAAAGCACCTGCATAGCTTTGTTTCTCCCCCTCCTCTCCCCGTCGAACCCCCTGAGCAAGTAATTGCACCCACAACGAGGCGTTTCAACAGATGCGCTGAGTAGACCTTGTTACACCTACAACTTTCCCCACGCACCCGGCGACTACCGGTCTCGTGTGTATCAGAGCCCACCACCGATCACGCATACTCGCTAAAAAGAAAAAAAAAATCTTTCTCGGCACCATCAATTCATCCTGAGTCCAACGAAATGGATTACCGGGGTTTTGTATCAAATGTTGGTTGGATTACCCTCTGCGATAACTTAGCTTTAGAAATCCTCTCCCGGGAAGTTGGAAGCTTTTCCCGATAGCCATCCCCCAGATTTGGTGAGATTTCTCTCAGTTTCTCCCCAAAATTTGTTTGGGATCTCCCTCAAGACATGGCCACCACAGCCGACCGGCCGGCAGTTGGCCCTATATCAGATTGATCTCGCTCAGGCAATTGAGACTTTCGATGCCAACCTGACACATCAGTACCCGTTGTAATACAGGCGCTGAGGCCCTAGCCCGGAACGGGCGTTCTGAATGGAACAGTCTGAGTCTAGGATAAACAGGGCGCGGGGAAATCGACAGCTTTTGATACTCTCCTTGTGCCCAACACCACCAACGGAGAGTTCGTCTAAATCAGTAAGGCCATGCGAGCACCCGACGGGCAATTACTCGTACAGTGCGGTATTGTGGGTTTCTAAAACTGCCTCCGTTGTGGTGCAAAGACCTTAATAAGTATTGTTTGCGTGAGATCTTGTAAAGCGGTCATAGCAGAAGGGAGACCATAAGTATTAGTATTCCAGAATATTGATGGCACCACCAGATACCAGTATCATACCACGCAGTCGTGGATTACCGTAGACGGTCCTCCAACGACGGGATTGTGCTAGGGCTATGTTGGGGTTCTATGTATATATTAAGAAGTAAATTCCTACCGGAAATCGTTTCTGTCGACCGCCCCAGCAAATTTAGGTACCCCAGCCCTGTTTAGAACAAGGCTGGATAAACAAGAGGATGAGTTTCCGAGGTGACACGATGAGCCTCCGGTTGTTAACCCTACTATACAAATTTCCTCCATGTAATCTGCACAACAGTGGTGTGCTCGAGCATCGCTGCGGTAGAAAGCATAAATCGTTATGCTTCTTAGAAGGGGTGTAGTCCATAAGCAAAACGAGCGAAGGGAGCTCCCGGGAGCTCCACCGAACACGCGGCTCTCCGTGATACTAGAAATAGGGGATCTTAAAGGTTGTACAGACAAGTGTGCATTAAATTTATGAAATAACTGAGAGGCCCCTCAACCCCCTGAGGAGAAACCCTTGTGCCCCGATCCCTCAGCCAACCTCTCCTACCCACCCCACGGAGAACTTAATCATAGGCACTCACTCGACAACCGACGAAAAAGCAAAGAAGCACTCCAGAACAACACGGACACAGCAGAGGTCCACCACCAGGGTGAGATCTTGACCGTGTGCTGGGTGCCACTAGCCGGGGATGTGAACCCCATACGTGACACAAGGCACCGGGTTACCGATCCAGCGATCCAAACAAAATTGAAAGGCTTGGTTTCAATGGGCCCTATCACCCCCGGTCGCACAGCTCGCCAGGCCCGCAAAGCCAGATTGACGTTATATGATAGGTTATGAGCTGGCGGCCATAAGTGCAGGTACCACTAGGTAGACTCCCAAAGTCATATCATAATAGGGGGGGTTTGACTGGGCGGCGGTGACGATAATGGGGATGCAAGCGAACAACAGTGCATTGTTCCTTTAGATCCGTAGAACCCCTAAATTTAGGGCTCCCAAGGCGAGACTCGAGTCTCTCATCTGAATGCAAGCCCTCTTCTGGCGCGGATATTCTTCTCGTTTTGGCGATGAAATGATTTACCAAGGGAAGATGAATATGCCGTTAGCATGAGAGCAGAGATCAAAGGCTCGGAAGGTGTGGTATTGACGCGTGGCCACTACACTTCATCCCAACTATGATACATCAGGCGGGAAACCATTTGTGCAACCTGTTGGGTAGAGCCAACTCCCACTCCTGTGGACCGAATGTCTGCTCCGGTGTGTATGATACCCCATCTCCCTTCCCGAGTTCTGCTTCCCCCACTTTTATTGTTATCCTTCCCCTTACCCTATCCTTCGCATCAGCAACAAAAACACAACATGCACCTAATTTTACCAGCGAGGTGCGTGAGCAAAACACCACTCTGGGAGCATCCATACCCCTGAATTTCCCAGCGAGAGAACCTCTTCCCCGGAGCGCGCTACCCGAACCTACAAGTAGGGTGGCAGGCACGGAGCACACGAAAACAGGGATCAAAATTTGTACGGCAAATTATCTGTACAGAATACGGCGCCCTGTACAAAATTCGGACTCAAATGTATCATACAGATGCTTTATACTGGATACCTATACTGTAAGGGAACTCTGCGTACCACATTGTAAGTGAGCACCCTCCAGCGGTATCACAACATCCATGAAATGGAAGATATGATAATTATTATGATACCCGAAATCTATAGTAATCTTTAAGGGTTAGGTTTCGATTCCCAGGGCGTAACGTAGAAACATCGGCAAACTTCGAAGAGTCATCCGTTTTCGGTGCCCAGGCTGTTTGCGCTTTGGGCCAAGTACGGTACGGTAGCCGGCCAAAATCAATGATTGGATCACACCCAGATTGCCCTGGAGCCACCAGTATCTGAGCCTGAAATCCACAGAAGTGCTGTCCAAGAAACCACCTACGGGTATTAATAATATTTCCCAGTTTTGATTCGTACGAGACAAAACAGGATGCCCTGCTGTGGAGAGTTGCGCCAGCCGGAAGCAGTTATCAATATGACCTATCACTTTACCGGTACTCGAGTAGTCGGGTCCTATAGGATCAAATAAAACAAGAATGTAAGTGCACCTTAGCGCGGCTTCATCAATTAGCACTCGGTTAAAGGTCCGGCGAATTTATTGAACAAGGAGCAATTCCCCACTTTAACAATTCATCGCTCGAGCTACCCTCATACCTCCACGGTGCTTACTCTAGTTGTCGTTTTGTGTGATTTTTCTTTGGTTCTCTGGTCCGGCCCCGTATTCCCGTCCTTCATTCTTCTCGTACTCCCGGGAGCCATATCATCCCCGAGGAGTTAACTCAGCGGTGCCCAGGTTAGGCCATACCATGTTCGGATCTGCTTTCCTGCATTTGTCGTGGATTTTGGTGCACAATGGGGGCATTGAAGGCCACGGAGGTAAGGTACAAGTATGGAGATGAAGTGCGAGGCAGCTAGGGATCCTTGAACCGGAACACGGGATAACAAAAAAATTGTACTCCCGAAACAACACTACCTCCGGGCGCAAGTAAAATTAGGCTCCCTTGGGTAGATACTAGCACAAACCGTAAGGGGAGTGATATGTGAACATCATCTTACGCTATTAGGAAACTATCCCTGAGGAGAAAAACGACACAAGAGCATATTATCCACTCCGATCCCCACTGGTGATATCATACAATTAAGGGACCTTCTCGGCTCCCAATCACCTACTCAATGCATAACCCATGCTCCGAACCAGAAACGCAAGCAAAACAAAACTCAGTCAAGTTAGAAAACATACCCAACCGAGCGGTCCGTGAATCAGCTCAGTTGGGAACTTCAAAGTCCGCAACATCATACAGCCAGTTAAAGAGCACCAGCAGCGTTTTGCACGGTAAACCCAGTAACCTCCTAAAGTAGGGCCGTGGCACACAATTCCTCCTCTCACCGACACACATCGTGAGTTGGATCTACAGGCAGACACGTCAATCGATTATCACGCAACCCAGCGATAAGATATCGTAAGTCGTTCGTGGGGTACGGTTACAGAGATTCACTGCGCATGGCCCCTAAATATAGAGATAGAAGATGCATCGCATATCATATGAGGAACCAATAGGGAAAAGCGTTACGAAAGTGTCAGTCCCTTGGGGAGCCCTTTCTACCGGAGAGATGTGACCGCAGAGTTTAAACGCCGTATAATGGCAAGCAGAGATTCACAACCGAAACCCCCCCCCTCCCCTCCCCTCCCGACCAGGTGTAAAGCAAGCAATGCTTATGATACCACAATGCATGGGCAAGGGCTCCGAAGTACTGTATTATGTGATATCATACCCACTCTATGTTTTTTTTATATCATACAGGGTACGAAGATTCGGATTAGGCGGGATGGTAAGATAGATAAGATAAGTAGGATCCCCTCATTTGCGACCCCACCCCGCGCGGAGGGGGTGGTTGCTTTTCTTTTTTTTTTTTTTCGAGGGCTTAATTCACCTCACTTTCGCTTCCGCGATACCGAGCTTACGCTCCTGGCAGTTGTCGGAAGCGGGATCTTTCTTACTGGACTGTGCTGACAAAAGGCCGTGTGATAATAGCCCCCACTCTCCCTAGGTGTCATAGAGCGCGCCTGGTTCAAGCTGTGGTGGATAGCGCGGATCTGAAACGGTACCGGGGTACGACTCCGGCTGGATATCCAGCAAAGCAAGCAAGCAGTGGGGAGAGTGTATATATATACTCCGGGTGCTCCACTACCAGACTGTGATACAAGCTACCTTGGGAAGCAGGTACCTTATGATACCGTGCTGTACTGTACAAGGTGGCCTTCCGCATTCTTGAACTGCAGATATTCGAGTGTACGGCAAGTTACGTACTGAACAGCGCGTCATCATCCCCGGAGGTATAGATACGCCCCAAACGCCCGGTGCGTTTCACCCAGATATCACACCGAGCACTCGGCCTCACACGCCCTCCACCGGTAAACGTTCGCCAAGCGCCTAAGCAAGAAGCGTAGAATACCACAAAAGAGACCACCAACCACCAACCACCACCCCCATGCGACACACATAATTCATCAACATGAATCACCCACGCATATATCCCTCCCTTTTAAATAGTGACAAAAGCACCGTACAAGAAATTAAAAATCCAGTATTTAAAACCTCACATCCGAATATCATACTTAGGAACTCGGACTCCGCAGAAGCAACGATATATATCAAAAGCAAAAACAATCAATTATCATACCCACACCCCCATCCAGATCCAAGTTTCGTCAGTCATCCCTGAGAAATATTTCCGAGTATGACATATGGGTGAATAAAAAAAAAGAGTTCGGTGATAATAACAGATATTTTTTTGTAATTATTATTATTATTTCTTACCCCCTCTCTTCTCGGAATATAGCCATCACAGCCTAATCCACTGACGAGTAACCCCCCCCCATCCACCTCTTTTGCTACTCTCCTCCCAGAAATACTACTAGATCATGGAAGGGACGTTAAACGGCAGGCCACAGAGAAAGGGATCTTATCGGACAAGAAGTGAGAAAATGGATAAAAAGTCATTATCATACCCCCCTCTCGAGTGACGAAGGTGAATTGTGGTGGTCAACAAGCGATTATGAGGGAAGGCGGCCCCGAGCCTTTTCGCCATTGCCCCGTCAAGGGATTATCGAGATATCATGTACAGAGTGGTCGGTTGGTCGGCCAACTTAAGCCACCATCCATTCTCCCTCTCTCCCTCTCCTTCCCCCGTCCTATCCTCCCTCCCCAAAAACCTATTTCCCATTCTCCTCAGATTAAAAGGCACTTCTGCGGAAAGTCTGATTCTGGTCGAGTTCAATTTCAAAGGCTCGTCGGAGTGGGGTGAGAGAGAGAGAGGGGGGGGGGGTGACCGTGGGCCCCGAGGATTATTGCCGTTTCTATTATAATGACACTGGCTAGAAAGGTTGTCTGTTGTATAGTTATGGAGCCTAGGGAAATGGGAAATGTGGACTAGTAAATGGATGGATTGGTGGTAGTGGCTATTGGTAGATCAGGGCCGGATATCTAACGGACCTGTGGATGTGGTTGCGAGCGCGGTATGATATGATACTGCTTAACCGTGTGAATGGGATCAAAGATGGGGCTAAAGTTGACCGGTAGAGGCTGTCTCAAGAGATTCGTTTACATCTTCTGCGCATTTGTTTCAACTTTTTAGACCATCCTTTGCTTAAATTATACAGCGCCAGTCGAGCCAGCTAGTATGATATCATAATATGTAATGTAGAAATATTGAGACAATACAGCACCCCTACCAACCCCACCGCAGCCCCATAACCCCTGCCAACCAAGAATAAATCCCGGACCCCTCGAACGTAACTAGGACCCCCAAGCGCACCCTAATTTACACGTCCAACCACCACAAGCCGGGGTTCTGGCCAACACCCCCGTACAAGCCAAAAAGTATAAGAGACTATCCCGTCAGAAGCACGGTTTGTAATGAGTGACAAGCCTTATAAATTCCGGTGCACCAAGTACCTTTCCCTACCTACCACACCGCACGAACGTAAAAAGCAAAAGCACGCACGAGTGAGAACCTATGAATAAAAAAGATAAAAAGACAAAAACCGGATCGTAGTCATTACACAAGGATGGTGGGTATCATGGTAGACAGAAAAAACAAAAACAAAAAGATAATAACTGGCAAAAAGGAGGGGGGCAAATGGAGTAACTCCGAACACATGCTGAACCATTCCCTCGAAGAAGAATGAAAGGGATAGACACTATAAGTAGGAGGCTTGAGGAAAAATACGAAACGGAAACGGAAACTGAAAGGAAATTGAAAACTAAAAATTAAGAGCGATCACATACTACACTACACGAACGCGAGAAAGTGAGAAAGCGGCCGAAATCATGCAAGGAAAGGAAAACGGAAAACGGAAAACGAGTAGCGGGAGGAAGGGGAAGTAAATCGATCACTCCGGGTGTATGGATACACAAAACGACCAGCTCTTCACAGACAAAGCAAGTCATAGAAGGACAAAAAAAGCGAAGCAAAGCACAGCCACAGCACCTATCACCTACAACCCACTAGCCCTCCTCGAAAGCCTTGGCACAGGCGGTACACTCCCAACGTCAGGAACCGGGGGCGGCGGAGAATGGCGAGCGCCCTTAACGCCACCTACTCCACGACCAGCTGTCGCCGCCGAAGCACTATTACCACGACCACCACTCAAATTCCCCAACACGGGCGTAGAGGCCCTCTTCGGCAGCGTGCGCAATCCTGACCCAAGTGAATACGGCCGACGAGCATTCCTGGGGGTAGAAGTGTGATTGGCTTCGCCGAGACTCTCGATAATCGTCATCCCGGCCATGGCGGTGGCATTGAAGCTTCCGCCGAAACTAGTGTTCATGACTGGTGAGAGTGGGACCACTGAGAATCCCTCATCCACCTCGTTATCGTCCACTTCCGTTTCTTCGCCTTCAGCGATGTCGGACCGGTTTGTTGCTTCGTCGTTGCTTCGTCGGGGGTTTTGCTGTTGGGGTGTCTCGGGGTCGGTGGTGGCGACGGTCCTGACAGTGGAGTTTGTGATGCGTGCTGGTATTTGCGGGACAGGTGGGACATTGGCTCCCCGGGTGGCGATTTCGAGTTCTTGTCTGGCCCTTTCCAGTTGCTCCTCCAGGTTGCTGACTCTGTTCCTTAGTCGTTCTTGCTTTTTGAGTTCGCGCTTTGTTGGACCGCGTTCCCCCTTCGTTGCGCTGTCATCCTTCTTGTCGTCTTTTCCGATAATGGAGTTGACGAAGACTTTGCTCTTCTTCTTGACTAATGTCCCCACTCCGTTCAACTTGTTGGCGGCGCCCTCAGCAAGAGGGGGGGGAGAGAGCATTCTCGAGGACGTTCGGGAATGACGGGCATTCCGTCCACTGGTGCTACCGCTTCGGCGATCGGAAGCTCTAGGAAAAGTCAACGATGCGCGAGAATGATCCGACAGTGATGACCTCATAGAGTGATCCCCTCGAACCCCAGATTCACTCCGCTCACTGCCACTGTTGCGCTGCTCGACGGAAATAGCCATTCCACTTCTAACGGAATTAGTCACTCCTGATATCCCCTTCTCCTCACTAGCGCCAGCTGCATCATCTCCAACAGAAACCTCATCGCCTGAGTCCGTGCCCAGAGCCATCCCGATATCCTCATGATTGCCGTCCATTCCTGCCATCACATAATCTTCGTACCTAAACCTGATCTGATTCGCACCAGCAACAGCAGCAGCATTCCCAGTAAATCCCTGGGCTGCACCAAGTCTCTTCATTTCTTCATAGGCCTTCTCGCTCCTCTTTCTCCGATCGGCCAACATCCTCTTCTTCCGCTCATGAGCAATGTATTCAGCCTTCTGTTTTTCCCATATGTCCTTGATACGATGAGCGAATTTGAACGGATTCAGAGCACCTGCTGCAGTACCTATCGAACCAAGTAGACTTGGGCTTGCAGAATTCATAGCAGCACTGCCAGTGCTGTCGGTGCTCTGTCTCTGTGCCGGTTCATATGCGATCTCGCCCTCATGTCTGTTCGGGGAAGAGCTAGGGAGCAGCCCAATGATATCTTTAGGAGGAATTGCACTTGCACGATCTCTCATGCTTCCTTCAATAAACTTGCTAACAACCGTAGATCCCGTATCGGCAGAGTCGGAGGCCCGCATTCGCTGCTTCTTGGGGGGTGTTGGAAAGTGCTCATTTGCTCTTGCCTCCCCCGTAACCGTAGAAGCCAACCTCCGATTGGACATTTTCCTCTTAGCCCTCTTGGGAGTCCCTGTTTCCTCGTCATCAGATTCGCTGTCAGAAGACACAGGACGATAGGCGTGGTCGGCATCGGACTTTCTCTTCTTCCTATATGGTCTAGGAGTTAGGCGATCAGTTGACTTCTCGCTCCCTGCAACGCATTCGAGTCTACCGAGGACTGCATCCCCATTTTGTGTCTGTGCCTGGCTCGTGCTACCCAATTTTGCCGATGCCTCCTTTCTCCTAGCATAACTCTCTCGTCCCCTAATCCTCCTAATCTCTCTCTTCTCCTCCGTAAGAATACTCATCTGTCTACCCCGCTGCTCCTCCTCCGGATCGTCAGGTTCTGTAGCATTGTCTTCGTCATCATCGGGTTCAATATCCTCGTAAATATCTTTTCCCTCAGACACCTTATTCAGATCAAACGTAGAGGTGCTCATCCTAGCTCTCAAAGTTTCCCTCAACACCTAAACAGACTGGTCAGAAACACTAAAAATGAAATGAAAAGAAAGGCGAGAAACGCCAAACTCGGATGGGAAATTGGTTACCTTCTGAGGTGTCGAGAGCATGTTGTCACCCATCTATAGATGAATTGGTTTAATCGCGTAAAAGCGCAGCGCAGCCTCCCTTCGCGCACTCGAAGAATTTAGGAGAAAAGAGAAAAGAAAAAAAGGCGTGTTGTATCGTCAATGTGCAGCGATAGTGAGGTGAACACCCGGCGGCGGTGGCAGCGGATACCCACCTATTGGTGGACAGGGCTATGGAGAGGGGGGATGGTATCGCTGTGGAGGGGAAAGGAGAAGAAAAAGAAAGAGGGATGAAAGAAATAAAAATAAAAAAACGGGTTTGCGCCTGCGAGCGAGGACAAATTTCACACGTGATTTCGCTATTTTCCTCTGTTTAGGAAAACTACCGTTTCGAGACATAAGTTACGGAGAAAAAACAAAACACTGCAGCAGCCGCACATCACAAAAGCACGAAAGATGGAGGATGGAATCAACCTTAAGTATTCTCATTGATTTTTCTCTCTTTTAAACTTGAATACAGGATGAGGCAAAACAAAGGCAAAAATAAACCTAAAACAGGTACAAAAAGGTGGGTGCTTACTTGACAAGGCAAAATTACAAGAAAGTTCAGACAAGTAGAGTTGATAATACTAACGAAAAAATAACTAAATAATGAAACCTAAACCTCCTACAAATTTTCTAACATGGTTTCCCTCCAATGGAATCGAATAGCCGTTATTACAGACGAACCCATGAGACAATAATATCAAATCAAACAAAAGAAACAAAATGCCTTCATGGTATAGATTACGGGTCATGATTATCGAAACAGAGCCCTAAAAAGCAGATTCATAAAAGCAAAACTCCCCCCGCTCCCAAAACTTGAAAAGATCACGCAAACGAAACGGCGAGAAGAGATTTGGTAATGACAAGTTTAAAATGTTACTTGCTGCCCCATCCAATTTTCCTTTCCTTCCTCCCCAAGTAAACCCAGCTTAAAAAAGGCACAGAAATAAAAAGCAGATGGAAAAGAAAAATTCGAGGGAATTTTGTTCGCAAGGAAAAAAGTAGGTTAATAAGACAAATAGAGACTATAAGCATACCGTAGTCGTAATACGAACAATCTCCGAAAGAAGGAAATGATATATGAACTTGGAAAAAAAAAAAACCCCAGCCTCCTATGGACAGACGAAGAAAAAAGAAACAAGGTTCGCAAAGAAATATAGAGCGTAAGAATGATTGTAGTGTAGCTGACGATTTCGTAAAGGAGAATGTCAGATCCTGACTGAAGTTGTCCATAAGCCGAAATGAGATTCCCCCCATGATTCCAATGTACAGTTCCAGACTCAAACAGAGCAAATGGATACCAAGAAAAAGAAAAGGAAAAAAAGTCGAAGTCGCCAACCAGACAAATCAGGATATCATAAAAACACACATGCAAAAACAAGAATCTCCAGATCAGGCCAAAGCAATTCAGACCGGAACAAACACCAAATCCATTATAACGGGCTTAGATATCACTCGCTACTGTTTAATCTTCTCCCGGCAGCCTGTGAACAATCTCGACACCATCGGCACGGCGATAGCTCATCTTCAGCTTGCCAAAATCGTAGGCATCATCATCAACTTCAGGCTGTTGAGCATATGGTGGGGGGTCGCTTCCATAAGCAGCAGAGTTCGAAGAAGGTCTAGAACGGTTCTGCATTGGACCCTCAACATGGGCATTGTTGAACACTCGCCCCCAAGGCCTCTTAGTGCCTCTACCTTCTGACTCCTTCGCAGGCGCACTGCCGTTGGAGGATCCCCAAGAATCGTTGGATGGAGCCGGCGGTGTAGTATATTTTGGCTCGGGATAATAGGCAGGGAACTGGTTGGGATTTGGCGGTGGTGGAGGTTGAGACATCTGGGGCGGAGGGGGCCTTTGAGACGGCATAGGCGCATTTGTGTGAGGTGGATAAGCACCAGGCGAAGGTAGAGCAGCAGGAGGATTTGTAGAGTTGGGGGTAGTAGGTTGGCTGTTCCAAATTTTCGGCTCCAGCGCTGGCAAGCCCAATGCCGGCAACCGAATAGGAGGAAGCGAGTTGCCTGTAGATTGAGGTGGAGGCGGTGCGTGCTGTTGTGGCTGTTGTTGAGGCTGTTGATGGTGATACTGTTGCGGTGCAGGGGGACCAGGTTGGTAAGGCTGGTGTTGCTGCTGCTGCTGGTGGCCATAACCATTCTCCATCTGACCATAAGGAGACGCTACAGGCGTTCCAGGTCTATAATGTTGAGGAGGTTGTTGGCGGTAAGCCGGATCAGAATCCCTTCTTGCGCGGAATTCGCCAGAGTCACGTCTGACATGATGAGGTTCATGTCTGGGCTGTTGCTGAACCTGTTGGTTGGGCAACGAAATCGAGTTCTCACGCGAGTGGTATTGGGGTGCACCGTATGGGTGCTGCTGCGTGCGTGTAGACGAGGGCATATGAGGGGACGGATGGTGCACATTATTCTGTGCATGGGATGGCGGCGGAGGATAGCGAGATTGCATATCCTGTCCATAGAGTTCTTGTGGTGGGTGAACATGTGGTGCGGGTGGTGCGGGCGGTGCGGGGGCATGACCATTGCTTCCAAAGGATAGATGTTGATGCGCACTCTGGGATGGTGGCCCTGCGGGAGGTCCATATGGAGGATAGTTCTGGTTAGGAGTCGAATATCCATTTTCGTGTCTCGGAGCCTGTGGCATATCTCCCATGGCGGATATCATAGAGGCATCAGATCCACTTCTCTTCCTATTAATGGAATTAGAACGCTGCATTGGGTGAGGCGTAGACTGATGATATTGCGGCGTATGTTGCGCCCTAATTGAGTTCTCAATTTCATATTGGTCTGGTGTAGCTGCCCTCCTCGATGCCCTCAACATAGCAGTCTCATCCATATGACGGTCCTCACTATCCCTGCTAGGCCTATCGCTCCTCCTTCTCATCCTAACATCCCTCCTAATTCTCACACGGCAACCTTGTTCAGCCACGATCCTAGATAGAGCGGTATTCTCTGCCAATCCAGGAAACTTCTTGGCGGAAAAGACAGTGAACGCCCTAGACTTAACATCCAACCTGTGGGTACAATATTCCCTTGGCTCCAATGGGTCCTGTGGGGCGGGATATCCCTCCTCTTCCTTGGTCTCCTCGTAAAGGGCAAACCTAAGTCTGTATTTTCCCTCATGGCGAACAGAAAGATCTGGGAAGATGAAATACCCAGCCGGATTGGGGCGATCCAAGTATGCCATACCAGAAACCGGAACACCTGTCAAAACTGGCGCCGGAGCCGGAGCTGGCATTCCTCTTCCTTGAGCAATAGGACGTGCCTGTTCAAGTGTAGCGAAAAGGAAAAAGTTGGAGTTATGAGAAAAGGTTCTACCATCGCCATTAGCCAAGCTTGCACAAAAAAGTCATATATCCAACATACACGTCAGTCTTCTCATGTCCCTCGAATAATCTCAACTCCACAACCGGCGGAGGATCAACTGGTCTACGATCCGCATGTGCTATATCCAGTAAACTAATCAGTAAATTGTTCTTCGCTGCTAAATATAGAGGTACTAACACTTTGCACCTTGCCCACAGGCTCTCGCCCTTTCAGGTTGTTGGAGAACCTGCATACGATACTCAAGCTTGGTGCCATTTTGGAGGGTACGACTAACTGTCGCTACCGTCTCTGAAACATCGTGAATACTAATAGTCTTCGGGCCACTCATTTTGGCCAAATGTTCCCCAGTAGATTGCGAGAATCTACTGAACTTCTCCAATCCCACTAGTCAGCAACAAGTAAAATATTGCTCAAACCAAATCGAAAAAAGTTACTTTAAATTTTGATTTGGTGAATCGAAATAGCCAGATCCGTATGCAGGTTCGAGATACTCAGTATCGAATAAAAGGCACGAAAAATACTTGAACGAGAGTTGTATTTTTCTGTGAAGAGGCAGTTTATGTCAGCGGTCAAGTATTTAACCAAAGCCCCTTCGAGTTCAAATGTCAGGAAGACGGGAACAAAACACTAAATTGAGACGAGGGAGGAACAGATCTCAAAGCCGTCCATCCCCAGGAACTGCGCAAGACCCACGCCGAAGAAATAAGTTCACTCACTTTCGCCTTGATGTAAAGAAAAATTATAAAAATTCTGATCCAAGAAGCTTTCTTCTTATCTCCCTCCCTGGATCTTGATTTTTAAAATGTAAAAATCTGCAGAGACGCTTTTCGAAACTTCTCGTCTCTCAAAAAAACCGCCTTTCTCCTTTGGCGCCGGATTTATTTTTTCCGCGCGTCGCCGCACACCTTCACAATCCCTTTCTATCCCAGAGCCTGGCGATCAGTCACCCGGTATTCCTCGTGGCTTCGCAGCCGAAATTCTGAATTGAGTTCCGACGTGGAAATACTGATGGCTACTGCGAAGAATGATTGTGGATAGCCAGAGTTGAATAGCAGATGGGAGACAAAACAAAGATGTCTTTTAACACTGCCAGCTAGTTAATAATAACAAGTGAGCCACCGACACTTTCTCTCCACTGAACAGCGTTGGTCCAGGAGAAGAGCTGTGCGGCAGGAGGTGGTGATTATCCGAATTCGCGACTTACTCGACCCGTCGCATACCTCGGTGGTGGTGGGATGGAGAAGATAGGGAGGATCAAGAACAGAGGGTGGGAGAGGAAGGGAGTGAGTGAGGGCTCAGAAGAAGGGAAGGTGGTTGGAGTCGGGAGAGGACTGATGCAGACGGCAGCGGACGGACAGTACAGTAGGAGAGAAAAGAAGGGGGGTGTGTGGCAGTAAGAGGTGGGAGAGATGGGAGGCGAGGACCACTGAGAGACCTGGGAGTGTGGGAGTGTGGGTGAGTGAAGAGGCTTCATACTCATGTACCCTTTACCGTACCAAATCAAGTGTTAACTGCGGCTAACCCCTAGACCGTCCAGTCCAAATGTGCACTGGGCAGACTTGGTACGGTAATTATTCTTACATATTTTCTACACGGAAACAACAAGGGCGGATATTGCTCCACTCCTAACTGCCTTGATTCTGTTTTTGTCTCATTGCTTTCTTTGCTCCACAACAGTTGGCCACAGACGTGTGGAGTGTATGTATCTCGCCCCCCATCCCTCCCCTTCCTGCTCTGCCCGCTGCTGCTTATGATTCTGCTTCTGCTTCCCATGCCCGCAATGAAAAAATGAAAAAATGGAGAAAAAAATGAAAAAAATGAAAATTGGGGACAGAAGGTACAACAAGTACGTACGACGTACAAGCATGACAATTCCAGGTCCAGCTGCTCGAGTACGAGTACCGTAGCTACCGGCGCAAAGAACTAGGATTGAACCAGTTAACTGCTCATATCTCACACACCAAGTCTCGCTCCTCGCAAAACCACAGGCTCACTCTTCTTCCCTCTATCTACTGTACAAGTACTGTAACTTCCTCCCTTCCACCTCAACCGCCCCCAGACCGCACAACGGAGCTCGAAGAAGGATGAGAGATATTAAACAACTAGCGAGGTGCATGAGAAACCGGCAAGAACAAGACTCCTACAGATCCCAGTCCCAGAGCGTGGGATGGGGACCAGCATACCCCCCTGATTGGAGCTTGGCGCTTTCAAGTGCATCTTGGGTGTGTGTGTGGGACCTTGGTGTGTGGTTCGTGGTGGGGGTTGGCCTTCTCTTTCCGTCAAGCGATTCCCTGTTAAAGGTCTGACCCGTTTTCCCAGAGCCCTTTGTGTGGTAACCGTGGTCACTGGTCACCAGCGGTTGAGGACTCGCTCTGGGGTGTCCAGGCTCCATTTCTGGCTGGCTGCGCTGATTTCCCTTTCTTTTTTTTCTCTCCATTAATTTTTTCCTTTTCCTCCCTATCGACTACCTGTCCCAGGCGATTTAAATTTACCGATTGGGCTTCTGGCACACCATTTTACTCGTAGTTCTGGCTCCCTCCCTTCATTTCTTTGGGATTTCTTCGGCTTATACCTGCCTCAAGGCCACGGCAATCGCACGTTTTTCTTGAGCCATCCATCCTTCCCGACTTTCCCCATGTCATACAAGTACGCTTGCTCTCTTCGAGCTGAATTGAAATAAAAAAAACTATTGGTCTCCCATCTACCGTATGTCACAAAACAACTGACCGAGCACCACTCCCCGGTTCGCTTTGGCCATTTGGTACAGTACTGTACTCGTACTTGTGCCCCGGAAAGCTTCATCATAGGGTACCGCAAGCGCAACACGAACGAGTGCGGCAATGGAACATGAACATTAGGGAAAGGGCAAAATATTAACCTATCATAGGCATCAATAGTCTATCGTTACCCCCTCAAACGGGGAGAAAATGGAAGATATTGTATCCAGAAGAAGAAGGGGGAACTCAAAGATCAGGAAAAATCCCAACGCCCAAAGTTCTGTCTCTCGCACCATGTCCCTGGTTCATGAAATGGGAAAGGCCAACCAACCACGGCGTTTCTTATACACCTAATTCGGTAACCCAAATTGCCGATTACCTACAATACAGTACTAGTGCGAGTACAAGTTACAGTAATACCTGTAATCCTTACCGTACCAGCATGATAAAGGTTTCTTTTTCCCAACCGGTTCTTGTTGAAAGCGAAGATGGGAAAAAGAAAGTGAAGAAAACAAAACAAAAAAGAAAGAAAATAAAAATAAATGAAAAAGAAGAAAAGAAAAGTTCGTCTCTCATGCTGGCTGCTGACTCGAACGCTGTGGACACAATACGGTATTCATTCACTTCCACAAGGGCACTGTTTGGTACGAGTAAATCCGGCAAAATAGTTCCAAGCGCTGTCACAGTATGATAAGTATGATACTGTATGATAATTACTTGTATCATATTATTCAATACTGTAATTAAATTTCAACAATAATTCTCGCGCTTGGCACAAATTCCCATACCAGACCATGGTACTGTACTGTGGCGCGCCCACCCACGGCGGAGCAGAGGACCGTACGGTATTAACCTGTAACCAAAGTCCATCCACTACCCCAGGCAATACACTGTACGAGTAGAGTGCCTGCTGCTAGGTCTGTGTCTGGAAGTAGAAGCCATTCACTTTTCCACTCTGCCTTCCCAGGCACCGACACCACCACCACCACCAGCCGAACATTAAACGACCTCTTCATTTTACCGGTAACCTCTTTTTACCCATCCTCCTCCTCCTTGCCCTTCCAGGGATTAACCTCACCTGCCCTGCAACCCATCTCCTGGTGTGTGTGTGGAGTTTGAACATTATTGGCTAGGGGGGGGGAGGGCTGGATCCACTTTATCTGTGTTAGCCAAGCTTTTCGGCCATAACTCGAGTGAACCATTTTTGTTCTGGTCGCTGAGTGAACGGGTGGATGGACGGGGGGGGGGGGAGGTCGGCCACGCTGCAAGGCAAATAAGGCAATGCCTTATGATACTTACCTCTTCTTATTTACAGTCAGGGTGTTCGAAATGCTAAGAAATGCTCGCGTTGCTCGCACAACGGTCCTTGCTTGCGTTTCAGAATTTGGGTTTTCCGAGCATTGATATTGTGCGTTGACAAAATTAACCGCGATTCAACAATTGGTGGCAACCCACCCCACTACATCACCCCACACTCTCAACAGTACCTAAAAAAATTGCTCTAAGTCAACCAAGAAGAAACCATTCTGCTCAATTCTTTTTTTCAATAAACTATGCCTCCTATTCTTCGCAGTCATGCTAAAAAACCTATTTCCTCCACAAATCTCTGAGTTTACTGGGAGGAGGATTCTTGGGTTACACGAGCCTCAGATGAGATATCAGTAAATTTCCCACCACCTTAAAATCCCCTACACTACTGTCAGAGACACAATTGCAAAGAGACATCAAGAGGGCGAGGAGAATAAGTATAGATGAAGACATCCTAAAACTACCAAGTTACAGGATGATGCTATGGTGGAGGAAGCTGTTAAAAATCACCATAATACCTATTGTGAAATTGCTGAGCAAGTTGCTTCTAATGTCTCTAGTAGGACAGTAAGGAGAAGATTTGAAAAAAAGCATCTGAAAAAGTGGATAGCACAAGAGAGAGTTTACTTGGATGAGGATCTAGCTTAAGAGAGATAGGAATGGGCATTAGCTCATATGTATTGGACAAAGGAGATGTGGAGAAGGAAGACAACATGGGGGGATGGGGTGGCTTTGAAAAGGAGAGGAGGAAAGGAGAAAATGGGTTTTCAGATAACCATATGAGAAATAGAATAAGGATTGTGTTGAACCTAAGACTAGGAGAACGGAGAGAGGAATTAGCCACATGATGACTGGTTGTTTTTATAGTCAAACTCATGGTCTTTTTTGACTCTTTTTCCTAATTCTTCTTCTGCTAGGAGTAGAGTTACTAGGAAGTCAATTATTGATGTTTATGATCATTATGACTTTCTACGAATATGAGAGAATACCAGAGGAGAGAGGCTGGAGAAGAAGAGGTATTTTTTATCATGACAATGTTAAGACTCACTTGCCTTTTAGGAGATGTCTCAGAGGGCAGGAAATTATCCTGATGGAAATTCCTGCCTATTCACCAGATCTAAATCCAATTGAAAATATTTGGTCTCTGGTGAAAGGTAGGCTTCACAAGCACTACCCTGGGCTATATCTTATGAAGGGTAATGTCAATGTGGTCAAGAAGGCAATAGTAGAGGCCATTACTCATTGTTGGGAACTTCTTGACCCAAAGGTTTTTGATACTTTAGCTGGATCAATGGTGGATAGAATAGAGGCAATTATTAAGGCTGATGGATGGTATACCAAATATTAATTTCTACTATGTATTTACATCTTTTAATTTTTTTTTTTGGTTTTCATGATAGTGGATTGGTGGGTGAGTGTGGTTGTCATCGCCGAAGATTTTCCTCTGTTGAATAACAGTTGATTTTGTCCATGCACAATACTCGAGTAGTTAGATGATAGCTTGTTTACTCGAGCACCTACCATACCGGTACGAGTATTTATTTATTTATTATTACCTTGGCTTGCTCGTTGTTTCCGAGCTAATTGGCAAACCCGTTTGCCCTTTCCAAAGTATCATACGGGTCCGACGCTTCCAAAAGGGTGCCAAACCTTCGTGCGGAGGCACGAGCACAGAATTGTCGATGTGTTACTCGTAGCTCTCTCTCTAGTCTAGCTGCTGTCTTAGAGCACACAGCAAGGCAGGATAAACGGGAAACAGAAATAAATAATGCCCCCACCACCACCCAATTTATGACGGATTCAACAAGACAAACAAATAAAAGGCTCTATTATTATTTCCAACCTGCTGTTGGATTCGGGAGTTATCATACTTGAAAATAGACTGTGGTGGAGATCTTGCGTGGTGAAGATCGTGGAGAATTTGCCCCTCACTTTTTTTTCTTTCTTTTTCCCCTTTCCAACGCACAAAACTGTCTCGAGCCAGAGATTGAGAGACAGCTGGATGAGACCACGAGGTCAATTGTGGCAACTGTTGGTATTTTGAGCGAGAGCGGAGGAAGAAGAGGTCGGCTGTGGTGGGGCGGAGCGTAGCAGGATGACTCTCAAGAGCTTTGGCTTTGGCATCTTGCCGCGGGGAATACTCGAATGGTGGAATGAGACCGGTAATTTACCTCAACCACATGTCTCCTGGATTACAGTATTGTGGGTAATGAATATCTGGCTCATTCACCACGAGTGCCGGTAGAGCAGCTTGACCATACCATCATAGGAAAGGGAGCGATCAAAATCCAAGCGCTAGCGCAAGTTCAAAATTAAAAAAAAAAAAATACCAACAACCGCCAAAAAAAAAAAAGAAAAAAAAACCCTGCAACCACACTCATTGCTATGATAGTCATCCACCCAACGGCCCTGTTGTGATAGCCCACCATCTCCAACCCAAGAAAAACAGTTGCATCCAGCGGACCCTTCGGCTCAACCCTTTCCAAACCCTTAATCCATCCATCCATCCACCCACCCATCAGTCCCTCACACACACCAACCCACTAACCGCGCACGGTCTCATTTGTGGCTCGCGATCAGACCAAGTCCGTCTATCCCACCCACTCACTTTTTTTCGTCCCTTCGCTTCGCTTGGCTCCGCCACCTACAAGTACCTACCTAGCTAGGTAGTCCGATGGGGCAGTCATGCTCTTCCTTCCTTCCTTCTTTTCTTCCTTCCCTGCGAGACATTCCATTCGATATGATAACAGCTCGCCTTCCCCCTCCCCCTCTCATTCCCCTCCCATCCCCGCGCCCGCGCCCGATCAGACGTCGACTCGACTCGCGGAACGGAAGGGAGGGAGGGAGGGAGGGGTCGAGTGGAGTTGAAACGTCTGGACATGCTTGCATTTTTGGCGAGAGAAAGAGAGAAAAAAAGGAACGGAAAAGCCCTAATTCACCCTCTCGTCTGGTGTGATACCGTAACCACTCTGGAGATAGAGACCGTTGCCAAGAGGATTGCGTATATGATCACCATCAAACTATACCTCATATAGTATAGGAAGAAAAAAAACCAAGACATATCAAAACTCTAAAAACTATTTGTCTATGAGAGTAAATTCAACAGCTTCATCCTGGGCTGTGGAGCTGGGAGCCATAAATTCCAGATTCTCGTTGTCTGAAGTTCCTAAACCAATCATATCGACTGGCTCAGAACTTGTCCAATCGCCTACTATAAGCTCACCGGGTGCAAAGCCTTTAATGCTAAGTTCAGAATCTGAGGATCCATCAACCGGTAAGGCAATCCCAGTACTCCGAAAGCTTTGAATGATAATCTTTCGCCATGAATGACTCTGGTGCCACTCCTCCCATGCTCTTCTAACTGGCTCCGTAGTTACTACCCGGTGTTGACTAACGGTCCACTTTTCAATATCCTCCAGCTCTTCTTTTTTCTCACGAATTTCCTGTGTAAATTCCTTAATCAGGCCCTTAAAGGGCTTATTCAGTGAGATATCAAGGGGTTGAGTCATTGGTGTTGTACCAGCCGGGATCAGAGAGGGTGTAATGTTCTTATCGCGGCAGGTTTGAAGAACTTGGGATGTAAGATGTGCACGATATCGATCAAAAATAAATAATGCCCGCTGGCTTCCAAAAAGCGGAACTAAAATCTGTAGAATAAATTAGGTGAACAAAGTTTCATTCATCCAACCGGTAGGAGAAAACTCCACATGAACTCGTTTGTCTGTAACAATCCCCTTTCAGATAGTTAGTTCTTGGCGACGGGGAACGATACTTACCTTTTCTTTCCCTTTCTTTCCTTGTCTTACGATAGCTCTAGGCCTCTGCCTATGTTACCGATAGTACAAGACCTTTGTCTTCTATCGGAAACACCTATCGTAAGTTTTCTCTAACTCATCTTCGTAACGAGTGCTTCTTGGCGTAATGATAAGATTGCAATAAGGATAAAGATCGTAAAGGTGTTTTATATTCGTTTAAAGTAATATGTAGGAAAAGTACTTTGAACAAAGCATGAAGAACCTATCTTCCTCGGCCGCATCGGCCTCCTTATATAGTGTTCTTCCCGCCTTTAATCATGTGACCTAAAGTGGTCACATGTGCAAAACCAAATCAAAACAAACTAGTCATGTGACCAAAGTGATCACATGCTCAAAACCCATGACCTTATAGCGAGGTCATGTGCAAAACTCCTAAACCAATCATAACGCAATAAACAAGTCATATGACTCGACTGAGTCATATGCACGAAACCCATGACATCATAATGAGGTCATGTGCGAAACATAAATCATATGCGCAAGGCTTGCCCGTAAGGCATACTCGTAAGGAATACTCGTCAGGTGCATGTCCCATGACTCATACTTGAGCCATGTGCGAAAGCATCACAAATCCCACACATAACTAATCATACAACCCGAATAGGTTATATGCATGAAACAATAACATACCTGTGACTCATAACCATGTATCACGTGAAAACCCTTTCCTCACTAAGCCACGTTCGTGACATTGTCCCAGAGATGTGATTCACGTTGCCGTATTCTTGATCCACTGGATGCAGGAAAAATTAGAATAGAAGGAACTCAAGCTACTCCATCCGCAAAAATACAAAGAAACAGGGTACATTGGCGCTTTTCAGAGCCAGATTCAGCACTCTTTAACCAAACAGTTTTTGCACCCTGCAGCTCGTATGTCCTTCCAATCAGATACTCCCAGGGGAGTGGTGTTTCATCCACATTACAAATGCGATGCTTGGGAATTCCACCTTGATCATCGTTACAGATATAATCTAGGGAAAGTGGATTTGGTGGCTGATCGAAAGTGGTTTACGATAGGGGGGTGAGTATCCTATTCCGTCGATTGAAGCTTAACCAATCCAGAATTTGTTCCTTATATTTGGCTGGTAGTGACTGAGCTGTATTGGTCACAAATCGTAAAACAACTCGGTGCCGTGATAAGAATCCCAAAAACCATCCTACCGAAAACACAAACAGTTCTGAGGGAAGATCTGGGTAAGAGCTTTCCCATAGCTCTTTTGCTTTTCTCTGAAACCATCCATCTCTTACAGGCCTCCCCTTGCCTCTTTGCTCTAGAAAAGCATCAAATAGTTTTTTCTCCATCTCGGGCCATTGGCAATTGAAAACCTTTGACGCGTCACGATATGAGCGATCACTACCAACTTGCTCAATAATCTTCTGCATATTTTCAGGGTTTCTCCATCGCGCAATCGTGCTTCTTGGTATCTGAAAAAAGGATGACTGTAACGATTCCTCTCTGGATAGTTAGTGCTTGGCGACGGGGAACGATACTTCTCTTCCTGTCTTCTTCTTCCTTTGTCTTACGATAGCTCTAGGCCTCTGCCTACGTTACTGATAGTACAAGACCCTTGTCTTCTACCAGGAACGCCTATCGTAAGCTTTCTCTAACTCTTCTTTGTAAAGTGCCTTTCTTGGCGTAACAATAACGTTGCAATAAAGATAAAGATCGTAAAGGTGTTTTATATTCGTTAAAGTAATAAGTAGGAAAAGTACTTAGAACAAAGCGTGAAGAACCTATCTTCCGCGGCTGCATCGGCCTCCTTATATAGTGTTCTTCCCACCTTTAGTCAAGTGACCTAAAGTAGTCACATGTGCAAAACTAAATCATAACAAACTAGTCATATGACTGAAGTGGTCACATGCTCAAAACCCATGACCTCATGGCGAGGTCATGTGCAAAACTCATAAACTAATCATAACGCAATAAACTAGTCATATGACTCGACTGAGTCATATGCACGAAACCCATGACATCATAATGAGGTCATGTGCGAAACATAAATCATATGCGCAAGGCTTACCCGTAAGGCACACTCGTAAGGCATACTCGTCAGGCGCATATCCCTTGACTCATACTTGAGCCATGTGCGAAAGCATCACAAATCCCACACATAACAAATCATATAACCCGAATAGGTCATATGTGCAAAACAATAACATACCTGTGACTCATAACCATGTGTCACGTGAAAACCCTTTCCTCACTAAGCCACGTTCGTGACAATGACGCTTTATCAAGTGTTGGAGGCCTGATCCTTATTGCTGTATTTGGCATGGAGTTGGGTACACGATAGTACTTAATCCAACTCAGTACCTCAATCTTTCTCCGTCATGTATAACTTCGTTCTACTCGCTGACAAGGTTTAATCTGCATCTCGATGCTTTAGTATTGTGCTCAATACGCTGTGGAACATACTCCTTACCTGTGGCGTTACATCACGCGCCTCAAGAGATTTCAGCTTTGGACCCCTGTGTCGTGCCCTTCGTTCGCTTAGGTCATTTTCTTTCGGCCTTCCCAAGGGCCTTCGAACAGCTGGCATTGTGGATAAAGATCCTTTGGTGGATTGTTTTTAGTTTGAACTTTCAGTTTGGTAAGTGATTTTGCATGTTTACTGGTACTCCCGTGATTGAGCTGATGTTGTTTTTGGGTCCTCTGCCAAGCTCCTAAACTGGATAGTCCTGCCAGCGTCATCCTTGGCAACTGTCTCTATCTCCTGAGTAGTTACGGTACACCAAATTCCTTTCCTTGGTTACGGTTGGTACGGCACGGCGGTGGAGTGGAGCGTGTTCCACCACCTTATCCAACAATGGGGTAACGAATTGCCTCTGGACGACTCGAGTAAGCTTTGAAGAGCCGTTTGTGCATGTGGAAGGTGGCTGGGTGATGTGTGGTAACGTATCATATCATTTCATTTTGTCTCTCTTTCGCTTGGCTCGACTTCTGCACTTTCAATGATAAATTAATCGATGGATGGATGGATGGGATTGTTCATCAGGGTGCCGGCCATTGGATCGAAGACCCTGCAGTTTTGATTCTTTGATTTTCTATTTCTTCGGTTGGAGATCAGGATAGGATAGGATGATAGCAGCCGAGCCCTACAAGCATAGTATACGGTAATATTACTGCCGGAATGATAAATAATGCTCCGGGATTCCTCATTATGATGCCCGAGTAGCGATGAGGAGGGAGATGGTCTCTGGGAATCTCTGTCCTCGGTACTAGTGTTGGCACACCGGCAGTTTTCTAATGATACCATAAGAACTGCGGATGGCGCGAACAGGTCAATCTACTCGTAAGGGTTGGCCATCCCAAGATTTTTGCGCAATATCAGTTTTAGCTCGTTCTAATAAGTTTATGTATGCTACTGTACCGGTATTATTTTCTCATCATTTCACGTTATTTTCTTGCAATTAGAGGTGCGATATATTGTATAATTTGCGCTAACTTTCAGAATTCTATTCACACTTGCTGAAAAAAAAAAAAAACTCTAATCTTCTCCTACTTTTCCTTAATTGACATTTATAATTTCTTGATCTCATGAATTTAGTTAGCAGATACCCAGTTAGTATGAAAGTTAAATATATACTACAAATACTTAAATATAGCATATAAATATTGAAATCCATTTTGAATTCAAGTCATTTTGTCTCAACTCAGGATTGAGTTTGTGGTGTTTTCCTCTTACTTAGCTGAGAAGGTAAATTCTAATATTTTCGTACATTTTTCTTCAACTGAACAACATAAACAGTTAAAAGTTAAGTTTAGTGAGAAACGTGAGAATAGTGCGAGATAGCCTCCTTTCGCATGCAAGCCCAAAATAAGAGAAAATAGAGGAGAAAAGGAAAGGAAAAGAGTTGAAGTTTTAATGGTATGATAGTATTATAACAGAAGAAAAAAATATATTATCAACATAATAAGTTTTGTCTTTTAAAATATTTATTGAAATCTTTATTCTTGAAATATCTTTGTACTTTTAGCAATTTACCAGACAAAAATTTCTGGAGAAAGTTTTGTTTCTGATTTCTGGTATTTGAGCTCCTTGACCTCTTTTTCTACTCTTTTTCTCTCTCTCTATTTCCCTCTTGGTTTTGGTTATTGATTTTGCCACTCAGTCCATATTCATAACATCATAAGCTGAGCTCGAGAAACTTGGGTCCCGCTAGACCACTTGCGTTAAGTCTTGAGTCACTCTTATTCGCTAAACTTCCGGTCTTTCCATGCGCCTCACCCCAAACTGACATCTTGGCACCATTCTCAATTACTGTATTCCAGTCCTTGCAGTAGATTACTTGAGCGCAGTTCCGGTCAGCATCCTTAGGAAAGTGGTTTTATCGGACGCGTGGAATCGCGGGGGAAAATTGCAAGCACTCGAGTGCAGGTACCAATATTGTAGTACTCGTGTGGCCTACTACAGATACCACCGCCAATCGCCTTGACAACTTTCATGACCATAATATGCCGGATTGAGCGCGATGCAGTTTTTTTTTTTTTTTTTTGTTAAATCGTAGAATCTATTTGCTTAAAGGTGCAAACCTCCACTATAAGAGCACAGTCCGGCTAAAGCATGGATCCTAGATACAAGGGCACCTGTGCAATAACCGCCCCACACCCCTGATTTAGTCCTTAGACATGCTGGTTAAAAACTTCCTCCACAGGCCTAGGGGAAAACAAGCCAGCCCAAGTCCCTCTGGTATGGGACCAACCACACATCCTCCCTCCTGAAAGCTCCTTTTGCACAACACAAAAAAAGCACAAAACAGTACTGGCAGGAGCCAACAAGAAAACCCACGGCGTATTCTCTTGATAAAGGAAACAAAAGAAACTCAACAAAGGAAACCACCTTGATAAACTACGTTCTCCATGTTTCAACTGGTCCAGCCTTGGCTAGCAGCGAGGAATATAGGGGAGAACTATGACGTATTCACTTCGTGTGATGAAGGTAACTGACCTGGATGTGCTGGCCCCTAGTGGAGTGATCGTTTATGTTTGGTCAGACGGGGGCATGACCGGAGGCTGTACAATACCAACCATGCGTTACTGAGTAACCCAGACATTGGTAAAGTAGTAAACCCGACTGAGTAAAAGAACCCAGAAGTGCAGAGAAGTAGTTGCAGGCTCATAGAGCTTAACCGAGGTGGCCACCATGGAGGGAGGGGGAGGACAGGAACCACCATCTGGCAGAGGGACCCAAAGTCCAATACCAGAGGGGTTGAAAATTTCATTTAGCCTCATGATGAGGTTTGGTGTCCAGGCTTATGAAGCTTTCAAAGTTCAGCACTGGAGAGGGGATTGTGAGGTGGTAGAGCATGGTATTGAGGACTGCAACTACTTTCCCAAACAGGAAGGTGAAAAGTGGGGTCAGGAAAATAGCAGAAGAGAAGCTTGATGGAGCGCGATGCAGCCAGTACTTGTACTTGGACAAGTACCATACCATACTGTAAAAATAGGAATGATTGAGAATCACGCTAGGACATGGGATAAAGTTTGTCGTATCTTTCTTTCTATCACACCCGCTTCAACTGGGAGATATCCTACCTCTCAACCAACCCGGCTTGAGCTAGCTGAGGGAGAATCTTTTCACCACCTTTTCTCCCCCCCTCAATCCAAAGTGGACATTCACAATTCTTCCAGTTCTCACCGCATTATAATTAATTTTAACAATTACCTAGGAATAAACACACACTCTCCTCAGCACCTTACCAGAAGTGGTCTCCAACAACATCGTACTAGAGTATCCAGCCATGATATCTACTCTGTACTGTACGAGTGACAAGCCAACTATATGTGCATAGACCCTTTCCTGTACAAGTACACTCACACCCCGTTATCCCGGATGGCTAGATTTCTGAAATTTCATCTAGAACAATAGGGTATCCGGAACAATAGAGAGAGAGTTCATATTCATTGATAGTAAAAGGTGAGAGTTTATCTCAATTCTTACAGGAGCTTTATCTTAACAAGTTTTCATAGGCAGTATTAACACTTCTCGTTTTCCATCTTGTAGGTATACAAGTTGCATGTTCTTCTTCCTCCTCTAAAGTACTATTAGTATCAGGATACCACACCTTCAAGTCTATATCCCAGTTCAATATCGGCCCAGTAAGACCTATTCTGATTTCTTTTCTCTTTCCCTTTTCTGCAAGCTTTGTCTGCTCACATCTCATACCTATTTCATCCTCCTTATAACCTTTATCCTTTGCAGGTAGTTGGACTAGTAGTATTAGGTGGATACAATGTAATAGACTTCAGAATTGTCAGGGCTAACCAAGATTCATTTCTGTAGACAGAGATTGTCTAGAAAGGCTCAAATTCACTCGATTTATTTATGACTACTAAGAGCAAAGTAAATTTGGTAATGTAAGATAGAATTGTAGAAACAATATTATATTATTAAGGTTGCTTCTCTGTTGCTTGATGATGTCTAAAGCTTGAGAGACACTTCAATATTTATATTCTGCATCTGAGTGTTCGCAGACTACATCTATTTATTATACAACTATGTACTTGTCTTATTATAACTCACAACATCGGGTATTCTTAAAAGATGTGAACACCTGGAGACCCTGAAAATCACTACCCTCTCTTCAATAATTATGATATAACTAACTCAGAACCATACTGTTTTCCATAGTAGTTATCTGATTATTAGAGTCTTCAGACTTATAGCCTAGTTCTTTAAGTTGAACAGAGTTGGTCCTAATTGTTTCTGTCATTGATGAAATGATCAGTTTCACCTGTGGGTTGCATCTGTGAAGGTAGTCGTAATCGCAACCTTTTCAGGTCGCCTGACTTTAAATCTTCATAACTTTTTACCCAACCAATAGATGTCTTCTGGAGGACTTTCTACTAATTTGCAGAAAGCTATTCCAACAGATTGACAAATATTTCCTCCGTCAGCAACTCTTTGTTGCTCTAGGTAACTGGATTTCAATTACTGTTGTTGTATTGAAAGTTATCCCTGTAACTACAATATATTCGAAAACCTAGTTGCAACACTCTGTGAATTACATTAGCTTCTATAGTAGTTTCCCTCGGAGTTCTAGACTCTTCTAGATATTGTAGAGTGGATGTGAATGTATTAGTCTCTTGTTGAGATCCTTTACCATTTGATACTATCTCTTCGTGCGAAAACATCCCATTACCTATAGCCTATGCCAATGATATTACATCTTTGAAGCCTAGTAGTCCTCTGAGTAGTTGACGAATTTACTCTGTTCCACTTCTCAGACCTAGCCGAAGGTCCCCTCTCAGACATTCTGTGAACAGGATCCGGTCGGAAAGACAGTGGCGACATATATGGTGTTATTATGACATCTTCAATCTTGTATTATTTTAGGCACAGGACGCAACTGAGATTGATATGTATGATGATGTGTAGGTCCTGTAAGAGGACCGGAGGGGGGTGCTGGAGACCAGAAATTCCAATTCCAGGTGAGGTTACCCTACTTAGGGTGACTTCTAGGTATTGGATTACGGTATTCCTAACAGGTAGGTGTCACGAATGTGGCTTGGCATGAAAGAGGTTTTCACGTGACACATGGTTATGAGTCACAGGTATTTTATTGTTTTACACATATGACTCATTCAGGTTATATGATTTATTCTGTATGGGATTTGTGATACTTGCGCACATGGCTCAAATATGAGTCATGGGATGTGCGCCTGGTGAGTATGCCTTGCAAGTGTGCCTTGCGGGTAAGCCTTGCGCATATGATTTATGTTTTTCTCATGACCTCGTTATGATGTCATGGGATTCGCGCATATGACTCAGTCGAGTCATATGACTTGTTTATTATATTATGATTGGTTTATGAGTTTTGTACATGATCTCGCTATGAGGTCATGGGTTTTGAGCATGTGATCACTTTGGTCACATGACTAGGTTTTTATGATTTCATTTCGCACATGATTTGATTTCACACATGTGACCACTTTAGGTCACATGACTATGGGTGGAAAGAATACTATATAAGGAGGCCGATGTGGCCAAGGAGGATAGGTTCTTTACACTTTGTTCTAAGTACTTTTCCTCGTCCTTGCCGTCGCTTCGCCTCGAGCATTTCTTTCGCTATTATGATGGACCTTGATACCTTGAATTCTGGAGGAGATATCTGAGTCTACGCAGTAGTTCCTGGGTCTTTGGTGTTGAGGTCTGTTAGGTGTTGCATAGCAGACTACGTGTTTGCTTCTCGTTTCGTCGCTTAATAGTTTCTCACGATACTCTTACTTCGAGCTCTTCATCACGGTCGCATACGAGCCCCTTTCGGTAAAACGTCTACGGCTTCTTGTCTATCATCTACTCGTAGGTTTCGCGTTCGATTGGGGGGATTGAACATTGTGTTTGGGGGGATCACCCATATCGTTCTTTGGGCTAGCACATCTCTTTTGTTGGGTTTTAATGGAGTCCTTAGTTCTCGCGATACAAAACGCCCTTGGGTTAGACTGATGACCTTTCCAAGTATCAACTCGTCATACTAGCCGCATCATTCCTCAGGTGGCAGGACGGTACCCGCCCAGCCCCTCTTCGTTACATTGTTGTTTCTACGGTCGGAATCCTACAATGTTGTTTGTCGCTATTCCCTTCGAGTTTTTGTCCTTGCGGCATTTACGGTAATTAAGTCAGGCATCTCCTCCTCGTATCTGTGGGGATGGCTTTGACCCTGAAAACTCTTACCCCCTGGTGTGGTTATTGTTGCTGCCTGGGGTAGTGTGGGATGATTGGCTGCCAGGCACTCGCATTGTCTGTGCGTCTGGGTGGTTCGGTTGTGGTCTATTGTTGGCGGCTTCATCCATTGCAAGTGGGGCCTACCTTCTGTTTATCTGCTTCTGTTTGTTCGCCCTCCCCCTTCTTGTCGCGTCAGTTGGGGATGCCTCTTACCCATCGTTCGGTCCGTGCCTGTTGCCGGACTTGTAGGGCTGGCTTTGGCTGGCTCTACTTACTCTTCCCTGACTCGGTTGGACTTTGGTTCGGCTGGGTCGGATGGTTTGGCTAGTGCCAATACCTTCGGGTATTGGTGCTGCCTCCTGTGTAGCTCCCGGTTGTGGCTGGTGGGCCCTCCTCGGCTATACGGTGCTCAGGGTTGGGGCTCTGTTCATGTGGCCAAGTCTAATAGCTGCCTGGCGGGACTGGGTATACGCTGTCCTATAGCTATCGGATGGTTGATCTGTCTGAGGGGCTGAGGGGGCTGGATGGGCTCTGTAGCGCCTGGTGTGCAGGGCTTGGAGGGGGCTGATTGGGAGGGGAGAGGCACCTGCGAGCACCGGTCAGGCATGCGTCAGGTTGGGCGATATTTAATTAAGTATTTCCAGCCTGATGGGGCCGTTGGGTGAAGCTGCTAAGTGCTGCAAAGCACCTCGATGACCTGGATGGTCGATCGCCACCTGTGCGAATAGTGGGTTGCGACCACCTAGTTAGACTTGTTTAGGTCTTGCGTGCTGGGTTTTGTGGGATTTGTTTGGTTTGTTTGGTTTGACAATGGGCATGGCTGGCGGGGGCAAGGCACCACGGGTGGGAGATTGGCCCCACTGACCATTTAAGTCTGTCACCACCTCTATGTATTACTTTTGTTTATGTTTTTGTTTTGGGGGACAGGCAGCAGGTACAGGTCCTCGACACCATTACGCTCTTCGGAGGCACTTGGCAAAGTAGGTTCATAGAGTCGATGGCCGGGCATGCAGTTGCAAGAGGTAGACATGTTAGTCATATCCTCTCTGCCATTGTGTCGCCAGTAGTTTATGTTTTGGTGTTTGTTGGTTTTCTACTGTGGTTGTAACCGGTACGGGTACTTGGTTATTGGTTTTGTTTTATGTTTTGTTTTAAGTATCGCTTTGATACTTGGTTTGTTTTAAGTATCGTTTGATACTTGATTTTGTTTTATGTTTTGTTTTAAGTATCGCTTTGATACTTGGTTTGTTTTAAGTATCGTTTGATACTTGGTTTTGTTTTATGTTTTGTTTTAAGTATCGCTTTGATACTTGGTTTGTTTTAAGTATCGTTTGATACTTGGTTTTGTTTTATGTTTTGTTTTAAGTATCGCTTTGATACTTAAAGAGTTTTACCAAAGTGTATCGATTGATACCTTTGATTAGTTTCGTTCATGCTAGACATGAACAGATTTGTGTATTTAAAGACCGCCTGTTTCTACGATGGAGAAGGCAGACTTCGACAGACAGTATTTCAATATACTTGGTTGAACAGTTACTTCTTTGTTCCTCAGTACGCCCTCGAAGCCTCCTTTAGTTCTCAGCTCTCGCCTCCTCTCTAGAAGAGCAGGCCACCTGCCAACTATCGTATCTATTATCGATAACGTGATTAGCACCTTGCGAACACGTTACATTTTTTTAACCTCAGCAAGTGGTTAAGAACCTGTCCCCGGATTTAGGCCTGATCAACTTATCGATATCCACCTCAGAACGCTAGCGGAGAGAAGCGGCAGAATCACAGCACATTCGGCTTCATCTCAAACCCAAGATAGAGTCTTTAACGACCAGGAGTGGGAAGCAAATCCCACGGCAAGATCTTACAAGAAAGAAACAACCCCGGAGCTCTGCCAAAGAGCCGGGCGATCCTGCAAACACGGAAGACACACAACCCCCAGGAGAATTCCCTTCTACTCCAGCAAAGAAGCCTTCCTTTGAACCTCCAAACGACCCAGAATCTAGTAGCGAATCAGATATGGCTAGCACAGGAGGAGGGCCTTCTGGAGGAGGGAAATCTCGGGCAAGGCCTGAAGAAGAGGAGGTACCCGCAGCATTTGAACCCCCTAAGTTTAAACTTCACCTCCCAGCGAAGTTCACAGGCGAAGGGAAAGACCTCAAACCTGAAGCCTTTGAACGATGGGCCACAGAACTCTCACACTTCCTACTCTTACAAGGAAAAGATGTGGAAGATCCTACAACCGGACTTATCATTGGATCATTGTGTGAAGGAAAGGCAACCGACGCATACCACCAATGCTATAAGGACTTCGGCGGGAATGTAAGATTAAGAGGATCTACAGTTCTCGATTACCTGAAAGGACGATTCCAATCCTCTATAACCAACGACCTCCTATACAACAAATTCAACTAGCTCCAGCAAGTTAACGGAACGCATGTCAAGCGAATCACCGATGTGGCTACGGACTTGATAATGTATAAGGACCGAATGGAGAGAGGAAGCATCTCCAAATACATCCTGAAGCGACGATTCTACGACACCAGGCACCCTACCCTCCGGCGAGAAGTAGAACCACTCGAGGAAGATGGCGATGATATTGCAGTAATTATTGCAAGAGCAGAACGAAAGGACGCCATTCTCCATGAGACCAAGGCCTACAAAACACAGACTTCCTCTAGTAGAAACAGCCAGCCAAGACACAAAGCCTCCAGCAACTCTGGAGATGACACCCCACGGGTTTTCAAGAAGAAAACAAAATCCTCCAAAGAATCGAGACGGGAAAAAGGAGAATGTTTTGAATGTGGAAAAACAGGACACATGGCAAAGAACTGCCCTTCGAAGAGAGGAAAAGGAAAGGCAATTAAGCAAGAGGCATCGGCCAACAATGTTGAAAGCGATAACGTCCAATCTAGTGAATATGAAGAAATCCATATCGGATATATCGATGTGGAATGCAACAGTGTTCGACCTCCGGCTACATTGAAGGCACACACCGCTCTGGAAGGAACAATCCTAATCAATGGTAAAAGGGCTCGAGTCCTATTCGACACTGGCGCAATCGGAAGAGATATGATCAGTAATGCCTTTGTCTCTGTCCATGGACTCCCCACTCGAGACCTTAACCAACCCATACCAGTCAATATGGCTGTAAAAGGATCACGATCCACAAGCCATAAAACCTGTAGTACAACCATTCGACTTGGTTCTGCAGTCCTACCCCCCCAGGAAATGCTGATTGGAAACTTAGCCAAATACGATGCCCTAATAGGCATGCCATTCCTGAACCGCCACAAAGCTATAATCAGGTGTGGGGAATCAACCATCGATTTCCCAGATCAGAAGGTCAGAGTCTCATGCAAGCCAACAAGCGGAGAGTACCGAGCCGCAGTCTGTGAAGCAACTACCCAAAAACTATTGGATGAATACTCTGATGTTTTCCCTGATCAAATACGCGAAGAACTGCCACCTATGAGAGAGGTAAACCACCACATCCGCCTCCGAGACCCCTCCAATCTCAAGAACCAACCGACCTACTCTATTCCTGACGCATACAAAAGCTCACTTTGCGATTGGATCAACCAACAACAAAGAAGAGGAGTCATCTACCGGGCAGAAGCCCCAGGTGCCGCTCCTATGTTTGTCCAACCCAAAGCAGATGGCAAGAGGATCCGTCCCTTGGTTGATCTCAAACTACGGAATGAAAACACGGTTATGGACAGCTCCGCTATCCCAAATCAAACCCAGATCCTAAATGCAGGTGGACGGGCTAGATTCCGAAGTAAGATTAACCTAAGCGATGCCTACTTCCAAACTAGGTTAGACCCAGAAAGCGAACGCTACAACAGTTTCAAAACACCCTTCGGAAGTTTCATTAGCCTAGTTATGTTACAAGCTGATATGAATGCGCCCGCCACCTTTATGCGAATTATGGAAAACCTCCTAAGCGAATACCTACACCCTTTTGTTTGGGTCTACATTGATGATATTCTCATCTTCTGGAACACCGCAACAGAACACGCCTACCATATAGGTTTGGTTTGTACCAAACTTAGGGAAGCTAAATTCTACGCTAGCAGAAACAAATCAATCCTGTTTGCCGACAAACTCGATATTCTAGGACATGTTATTGATGATGAAGGAATACATGCAGCACTAGGAAAAATAGCCTGTTTAACGGAATGGTCAACACCCCAGAATCAAAAGGAACTCATGCGATTCCTAGGACTAGTCAACTATATTTCCCACTTCCTTCCACACCATACCACTGTAACAGCGCCGCTCACGGACCTTACCGGTAATGCAGAATTTGTCTGGACCCACACTCATGACCAAGCCTTTACCAACATCAAGGAATTGATTAAAAACGCCAATGTTATCCAACCGATCGACTATAGTAAACCAGAACCGATATGGTTGATTACTGACGCATCGGATGTTGGAGTTGGAGCATGGGTTGGGCAAGGGGCCTCCCATGAAATGGCAAGGCCGGCGGCATTACACAGCAAGAAGTTCACTAACTCACAGATGAACTATGGAACAACAGACAAGGAAGCCCTTGCTGTGATTGATGCTCTCGCCGCTTTCAACCACATCCTGATGGGCAATACCTTCACCATTGTTACCGACCACCAACCTCTCACTAATCTTAAAACAGAAAGGATACCAGGAAGAAGAAAAACAAGATGGATAGGCGAAATCAGCAAATACGATGCAAAAATTATCTACACCCCTGGAAGAACGAACTATTTAGCTGATGCTCTTTCCCGCCTATATGAGAATCAAGACCTCGCAAACCCTCCCCTTGTTCACGACCACACAAGACAAAGCGAGGACAGCCCTGACGACACCTCCTATGAACAAGAAACATCGATGGTTGCGGCCAGCTCTACTACTCCCTCCAATCCTTTCTCTTAGACCATGTACAGTGCTGTCAGAACAGAACGAGGAAAGGACGTTGATGAAGAATGGAAAGACAATTGCACGCTGCGCAGCACACCTCCTCACGAACTTGAACAAAGTAGACTCCACTGGTCCCATTGCTATCACGACACCTGCCCTTTTCACCAGACTGAGATCAAGTTCGGCAACAGATACCAATGACCGTACTATATGCCTGCTGATGATTCCAAAAACACCAGTTTCGACACCGTTGAAGGAGCAGAAGAAGTGATCAATGAAGATGAATCAACCCAACATCCTTATACCCTTAATCCTGTTCCAACACGATACCAAGGTCTTAAAGAACTCGAACAAGCAGTAGCCTACGTGGATGCAATATCCTATTTACACCCCCCACAGTCAGCCCCGCCATCCTCTCCTCCCATAATCGATTCACGACCACTATATAGTGGACCCTTACGAGTATACAACAACGAAACCATTGTCTCGGTCATACCCCCTACTATTCCCGAGCATCGGCGTCAACTCTACGAAACCTTTGAGGAAGAGGAAGCCCCTATCGAACCAACAAGAGGATCCCTAATCGAGGATGAACGAGATGTTAGATCGACCACAGAAGAATTAACCTCCTCATTCCGAAGCCAAATGATAGCAGGATATCGCCATGACCCGATTTACTTCAAAGCCATGAATAGCTCCAGGCATGGAGACCTCGCCCCCTACAACATATCTAATGGAATGGTCTTTACCAGCACCCGTTATGGTGAACACTGCCTATACATACCAAAAGGTCATATGTTTAATGGAATGACTATGAGAGAATATGTCATATCCGAGATTCACAACAAAGGACACCATAGTGCCGACCGCAACCTTCAATATGCCTCAGAATATGTTTACTGGCCTGAAATGCGAAAGGACTTCCGCGATTTCGTCAAACAATGTGAACTCTGCAAGGCAAATAAGGAGAGAACACAACTACCTGAAGGGAAAGCACAGACACTCCAACTACCATGTGAAATATTCGAATCGTATGCCATCGATTTGCAGGACCATTCAACAAATCCGCTGGATTTGACACCATCTTGGTAGCTGTGGACCGATTTTCTGGATATACCTGGCTCCTTCCAATGAAAGTTACCGATTCCTCCAAAGACACCTGGAATAACCTCCAACGATACCTGTTTACCCCCCATGGGTACCCCTTATCTATTGTCAGTGACGCTGATCCCCATTTTACTGCCAGATTCTGGAAGCAAACCTTAACCTCCGTCGGAATAAACCACATTATGGCTGCCCCAGGACACCATGAGACTAACGGCCAGGCAGAACGAAAAATCCGCGTAGTTAATACCGGAATTAGGAACATGATCAATGAACGACAAACCAACTGGGAACCAGCCCTAGTTGAACTAGCCGCATATATCAATGCCGGATTTTCAGATACCCTGGGAATGTCACCATATAAGGCAGTCTTTGGCCGCCAATACCCTCTCCTACCTACAACACTATTCAAGAACTCCTCAGTCCCTGCCTCCGATGACCATCTAAACCGCCACCAAGCAATTCGGAACGATGCATTCCAAGCTGTTAAGGCTGCCCGATTCCGAAGCACCACTACTGCCCAGAAACGACGTCGCAAACATGTTCCCATCTCACCAGGAGACATGCTCAAGGTACACGGTAACATGTTTATTACCAATGTCGGACGCAGCAAGAAACTACAACCCCGATGGCGAGGACCCTTCAAAGTCATATCCTTTGACGAGCATACAGAGAATTACACTGTCCAGATGGATGGACGCATGTACCGCCGCAATACTGCAGTCTTCCACGCCTCAGCTGTCAAACGATTCCATCCCAATGACGACTCCAAGTTTCCTGGAAGGACCCACTCTCGGCCTGTACCTATCATCATTGAGAAGAAGGATGAATGGGAAGTTGAAGAAATCAGAGACCACCGCCTTTGGCATGGAAATGATCAATTCCTAGTCAAATGGAAAGGATATCCGACGAGCGAAAACAGTTGGGAACCACTGGAAGGACTTGAGCACACTATGGATATGGTAAACGGATGGTGGAAAGACAACATGCCAAACGAATCCCTCCCCCCAACAATCAATTATATCACCATGTGCTGGACACCTACAATGCCAGAAACTGAGCGATGGCACACAGAACTCGAAACTAGAGATGGATTTTGGGCACCACACTTTGAGTCAGAGTTCGAAAGTAGCGATGAGGAGAATCAAGCTATGGAGCAGGCTCTCGACAACTTTATCTAGTCACCAATCACCATCCGAATACCATAACGATGTCAAACTATGTGGAGCTCAATGTGAGGCAGCGACAACAGGTTGTTGGACTGTTGTTGAACCGCGATGTTATCCAACTTGAAAACTACTTCGAAATCCTCTGGATTGACTACTGTCCGGATTGTGATCATGCTTGGGTTGATGTACAGCACGAATCTGGTATTCGTGACTACTGTGATTTAGATTTCTTTGAGTCTAAGTGTTTCCTTAGAGTTTCCTCTTGTCCTTGGTGTGATACCTATGATGAAGAGTTTTTGGCGGAAACTGAAGCCATGAGTTTCTCGGAATCCGCCTTTGATGATTATTAGGTTTTGTTTGTTTAAAACAGTTGTTTTGTTTTGGGGAATGTAACCGGTACGGGTACTTGGTTATTGGTTTTGTTTTATGTTTTGTTTTAAGTATCGCTTTGATACTTGGTTTGTTTTAAGTTTCGTTTGATACTTGGTTTTGTTTTATGTTTTGTTTTAAGTATCGCTTTGATACTTGGTTTGTTTTAAGTATCATTTGATACTTGGTTTTGTTTTATGTTTTGTTTTAAGTATCGCTTTGATACTTAAAGAGTTTTACCAAAGTGTATCGATTGATACCTTTGATTAGTTTCGTTCATGCTAGACATGAACAGATTTGTGTATTTAAAGACCGCCTGTTTCTACGATGGAGAAGGCAGACTTCGACAGACAGTATTTCAATATACTTGGTTGAACAGTTACTTCTTTGTTCCTCAGTACGCCCTCGAAGCCTCCTTTAGTTCTCAGCTCTCGCCTCCTCTCTAGAAGAGCAGGCCACCTGCCAACTATCGTATCTATTATCGATAACGTGATTAGCATCTTGCGAACACGTTACAGTGGTAGAGGCTTTTTGCGGGACGGTGTTAAGACTGGGCAGTAGTAATTTTGTTTGTTGGACGAGGAACCTGGTTGGGTTGGTCTTTGGCTCAGCTTCGGCTACGCTTAGTGCTGGTTGGCTTCATACCAGAGGGGCTACAGACTGGAACCAGGGTGGGCGCTGGGTTGTTTGATGGTCTTGTAATTAGTTCTCGTACGGGCATGACTCGGGGATGGCAGGTGCGGGGCCGTTGACTTAGTTAGCTTAGGATTAGTGGTATACCGGTTAGTGGTATCCCTGTACCAGCAGCGCTCGTCGTATACCAGTGTTGGCGGTACGAGTTTAAATAAAATTAGATTGACTTCTAAGTACTTTTCCTACTTATTACTTTAACGAATATAAAACACCGTTATGATTTTTATCTTTATTGCAATGTTATCGTTACGCCAAGGAAAGCCATTTACGAACGAGAGTTAGAGAAAGCTTACGATAGGCGTTCCTGATAGAAGACAAAGGTCTTGTACTATCAGTAACGTAGGCAGAGGCCTAAAGCTATCGAAAGACGAAGGAAAAGGAAGACAGAAACGAGAAGTATCGTTCCCCGTCGCCACGAACTAACTATCCAAGGAGGAATCGTTACAGTAGGTCTGCTCGAACAGCTATCATGGATTGGGGTTTGAAAAACTGGGAAACGGTAGTTGGTTTAGTTTTGCAAGTATTGCAATAACTGTAAATAATTAGCTATGTAAAGAATATATAAAAGAAGAGAGTAAAGAGGGGTACCAGAGAAGGGCTGAGTGAAGCTTGTGAGAAAAACAAATTGATTCCTCAACTGAAAGACTAGAATTTATGGACAATGGTATATTGGTGGTTGGAAGTGCTATGAGATATCGTCCAAGCTCATAGGTATAGTACGCAGCAGTTCCAACACCACTCCAGAGAACTGGGAAAGAATTTTTCTCCTCATTCACAGACTCAATATGATTGAGAGTCTTTTGGTCAGAGTAGAATGCCAACGGTAACATCTCCTTGAATACTGGCGACAACATCAGGAAGGATATATTGGGGTAAAAAGAGGTTTTTGTTATCATCCTCCTTGTCAATGCCTGGGCCATGTAACCGGTATGGGTACTCGGTTATTGGTTTTGTTTTATGTTTTGTTTTAAGTATCACTTTGATACTTAGTTTGTTTTAAGTATCGTTTGATACTTGGTTTTGTTTTAAGTATCGCTTTGATACTTGGTTTGTTTTAAGTATCGTTTGATACTTGGTTTTGTTTTAAGTATCGCTTTGATACTTGGTTTGTTTTAAGTATCATTTGATACTTGGTTTTGTTTTAAGTATCGCTTTGATACTTGGTTTGTTTTAAGTATCGTTTGATACTTAGCTTTGTTTTAAGTATCGCTTTGATACTTGGTTTGTTTTGAGTATCGTTTGATACTTGGTTTTGTTTTATGTTTTGTTTTAAGTATCGCTTTGATACTTAAGGAGTTTTACCAAAGTGTATCGATTGATACCTTTGATTAGTTTCATTCATACTAGACATGAACAGATTTGTGTATTTAAAGACCGCCTGTTTCTACGATAGAAAAGGCAGACTTCGACAGACAGTATTTCAATATACTTGATTGAATAGTTACTTCTTTGTTCCCCAGTACACCCTCGAAGCCTCCTTTAGTTCTCAGCTCTTGCCTCCTCTCTGGTAGAGCAGGCCACCTGCCAACTATCGTATCTATTACCGATAACGTGATTAGCACCCTGCGAACATGTTACAGGCCAGGAAAGTAGGAATCAAAGCATTCTTCAACATTTTAAAAGTCTACTAGGCTAGTATCCCTGAAATCAGAGAACATTTGATGGCATTCTCTCTCCTTAATGCTGATAAACTGCTCAACTGGGCTTACTATCTCATCTTCCTTCCCTGGATCTACTATTTGACTCTCACTAATGGTAGTGTTAGGCGGTGTCATGAACGTGGCTTGGCATGGAAAAGGTTTTCACGTGACACATGGTTATGAGTCACAGGTATGTTATTGTTTTGCGCATGTGACCCATTCAGGTTATATGATTTGTTATGTATGGAATTTGTGATGCTTTCACACATGGCTCAAGTATGAGTCATGGGAAGTGCGCCTGGCGAGTATGCCTTGCGAGTGTGCCTTGCGGGTAAGCCTTGTGCATATGATTTATGTTTTGCACATGACCTCGTTATGAGGTCATGGGTTTCGCGCATATGACTCAGTCGAGTTATATGACTTGTTTATTGCATTATCATTGGTTTATAAGTTTTTGCACATGACCTCACTATGAGGTCATAGGTTTTGAGCATGTAATCACTTTGGTCACATGACTAGCTTGTTATGAGTTGGTTTCGCACATGTGACCACTTTAGGTCACATGACTATGGGCGAGAAGAATACTATATAAGGAGGCCGATGCGGCCGAGGAAGATAGGTTCTTCATGCTTTGTTCTAAGTACTCTTCCTACTTATTACTTTAACTAATATAAAACACCTTTACGATCTTTATCTTTATTGCAACGTTATCGTTACGCCAAGGAAAGTTCTTCATGAAGGCGAGTTAGAGAAAGCTTATGATAGGCGTTCCCGATAGAAGACAAAGGTCTTGTACTATCGGTAACGTAGGCAGAGGCTTAGAGCTATCGTAAGACAAAGAAAGAAGAAGACAGAAAAGAGAAGTATCGTTCCCTGTCGCCAAGAACTAACTATCCAAAGAGGGATCGTTACAGGCGAGACAACTTGATAGACTTCAAGATTGTTTAGACTAATCAAGATTCGTTTTTATAGACAGAGATTGTCTAGAAAGGCTCGGACTTGGCTCATTTCGTTTTATAACTACTAGGAGCGAAGTAAAGTAGGTAAAGTAGGGTAGAATCGTAAAAACAATATTATATTGTTAAGGTCTCTTCTCCATTGCTTGATGATGTCTAAAGCTTGAGAGACACTTTGATATTTATATTCCGCATCTGAGTGTTTGCGGACTACATCTATTTATCATACAACTATGTACTTCTTCAATCGTAATTCACAACGTTGAGTTTTCTTCCAAGGTGTGAACACCTGTGGACCCTGACAACCATCACACCCTCTTCAGTAATTACGATATTTCTTCTTAGGAAACATACTGTCCCCAATAGTAATATCCCGATTAGCAGAGTCTTTAGACTTATAGCCCAGTTCTTAAGTCGAACTGAGTTGGCTCCAATTGTCTTCACTATTGATTAAATGATCAGTCTTATTCACGGCTATATCTGCAAAGGTGATCGTTATTACAACTATCGTAGGTCATTTGATTCAGACTCTTTGTAACTCCATACTCAACTGATAGATTTTCTTTGGATGACTTCCTATCCACTTGTAGGAAGCCACTCCACTAGACTGGTAATTAATCCCTCGGTCGGCAACCCTTGGTTGCTCTCTGGGTAGTAGGTTTCAGTAACCATTGTTGTATTTGAGAATCACCCCATGACTACAACGTGTTCCGAAACCCAGTTGCAACACTCCGTGAAGTTCGTTGGCTTCTTTGGTAGTGTCTTTTGGAGTTCCAGACTCTTCTGGTCTATGTAATTATATTGGTCTCTAGTAGAGATTCTTTACTATTTGATACCATCTCATTGTACGAAATCGTCCCGTTACTTACGGCCCATACCAAAGTTGTCATGTCTTTGAAGCCTAGTAACTCTCTGAGTAGTTGACGGAATTACTCCATTCCACTTCCCAGGCCTAGCCAAAGCTCCCGTCTCATATAACCTGTAGACAGGATCTGGTCGGACAGACGGCGGCAGCGTATACAGTATTATTCTAACACCTTCAATTCTGTGGTAATATAGTCACAGGAAGCAACTGAGATTGATATTTATGATGATGCGCGGGCCCCGTAAGGGAGCCGGAGGGGAGTGTTGGAGACCAGAGGTTCTGATTCCAAGTAGTATTACCCTACTTAGGGTGGTTCCTAGGTATCGAGTTCTGGTATTCCTAACAGGTAGAGTCTTGAATGCTGGCATTCTTTGTAATTCCAGCTCTGTTCCAGCAATGAATAATAGTTGATTGAATAGCAGGCTTCCAGGAGTCAGCGATTAGATAGTTAGCCTGTAGTATATTGAATTTGGATCGAGCTTTACTGTGTTGATTAAAGTGTTGAATCATAAATTGAACATAGCATCTTCGATAGGCTGCCTTGAAAGAGACAATTATTCCTGCATTGAGAGGTTGGAGAAATAAGGTAGTACAAGGAGGCTGATAAACAAGAGTGATGTTTGTTAGAGTAGGAGGTTTAAGGCCTTAATAGTCAATAGGTGGAGAGGTAGGAGGAGGAGGATTAGGGCAGTTGTCCATAATAAGAGCAATAAAGCATTGTACGATTCACATTTCATCATTTAATCCACATGTTAGTAAGGGGTACTGGGGTTACCTTACGGACATTAAGGTTGGAGAGCACAGTGGGCGTCACAGCTTGGCATTTATGTATTTACTTAAGTAGCAACGTTCGTAGCTAGGAAATACATTAAGTTCCCATCCTCTCTCTCCAATGCACGCACACCAGTGCTTACACTACAGAGCAATTCATACCACAGCCCAGTTAGCAACCAGGCCTTCTTATTATAATGATATATGACTGGCTGGTTTGCTGGGTTGACTTTCTTCTGGCGAAAGGTATGACTTCTCAGCATGTCCAATAACCCAAATCTTCTGCTTGTCTGTTCCTGCGTTATTCACTATATGAAATGTTGTAATCCAAATCTTATCATCCTTTCCACCTCTTAATTGCTTCCTTTTTTCTAGCTAAATATTGGATAACTGAGGTTGTTTATTGAATACTAAACTACTTTCATCACAATTATAAAGATCCTGAGGAGAAAATACTGCTGACTATTTCGATAAATGTCTGCACTAGGCTGGTAAATGTCACAAATGTGGCTTGGCATGGAAAAGGTTTTCACATGACGCATAATTATGAGTCATAAGTATGTTATTGTTTTACGCATATGATACATTTAGGTCATATAATGTTATAGTTTGATAGGTTCCATGTATGACTCGAATATGAGTTACGGGATGTATGCCTGGCGAGTATGCCTTGCGCATATGATTTATATTTCGCACATGACTTCATTGTAAGGTCATGGGTTTTGCGCATGTGACTCATTCGAGTCATATGACTTGTTTATTGTGTTATGATTGGTTTATGAGTTTTCGCACATGACCTTGCTACGAGGTCATGGGTTTTAAGCATGTGACCACTTTGTTCTAAGTACTTTTCCTACTTATTACTTTAACGAATATAAAATATCTTTATGATCTTTATCATCATCATAACCTTTACTGTTACGCCAAGAAAAGCTCTTCACAAGAAGAATTAGAGAAAGCTTACAATAGGCATTCCCGATAGAAGACAAAAGTCTTTTACTATTGGTAATGTAGGCAGAGGCCTAGTACTATCATAAGACTAAGGAAAGAAGAAGGAGAAGAAGAGAAGTATCGTTCCCCGTCGTCAAGAACTAACTATCCAAGGAGGGATTATTACAGTAAAGCTGTCTGGTCAACATTGCCAAATTGGCCCTGGGCCCAGAGTCTACCAATATTATGCTGATTTTTAAACTGCTTCAACCATCTATTTGGCATCTCGAACCCATTGTATGGCTCATCTATCCCTACTTTCTCCAATTCTCTCTGAATAATTATTGCTTGAGCACAAATAACATCATTAGTAACGGGAACTTTGGCATATTCTGCAACATCTATCCAAAGCTCTAGAAAATGCTCTAAGAATGGATATGTACTAGGCATTTCTTTCTGTTTATTTCCACTTGTTTCTATAGTTTATCTCTTAGTATTATACATGATACAAATATCATAGTTAAACTTTAGCCACAGGTGGATCCTCTTTGACCTGTTCTCTCCACCCCTTCAAATGATTAAAAAGACTTGAAACTGCCAATAGTTTTCCAACTAAATACCGAGAGCACTCCGCAGGAAGGGCAAAATCGGCCAACTTCATTTGAGGATTTTGGGCACAAAGGCAGTAAAGTTCATATTTCTGAAAGGCAGTTAATGCCACCTTCTTGGTTGAGTTCGTTGACTGCATTGCTCGATATTCACAGGATAGTATTCATATCTGGATCTGGGTTCTCTGTAGTTAATCTATTTACTCGTTCACCCATTAATTACACCTAACCCTGCCATTTTCCCTCTTTCATCCTAGCTTTACTAAGACTACCCCCAGTATCCAGTTCAGCAGACCAAAATTCTCTAGGAACATGGGTTGAGATTTTCCAAAGTTTCATACGAATCCGAACACCCTTTCTTCTGGTTCAACAGGTCAAATTTGGTGAGAAAAGGTAGCTACCAGCAATTGTTTCCGGTTCAGCGGGGTATCCGGTTCAATGCGATCCGGGATAACAGGGTGTGAGTGTACCTTCACTTCTATTGGCGGAACTGCAGTCGAGACCACGTTCCACCTAAAATGGGTAATAACACCTCCTATTCAGGCAAATACTCCACGGATCCTCTGGGTCAGAAACGTGCATTGTATTGGCCGGGTCACCCATCGGAATTCTTCAGCCATACCCCCTTCGAGCCAAGTGTTCCTCCAGTTTTCGAGCTAAAATCCTGTGAAACTCGGCGATACGAACGAAGGGTTAAAGCATACCGGTAGACTACCGTACTGGCTATCGATATTATCACCTTGAAAAATGTTTGGTATAGAGTGCCGGTACCCGTGCGGCACTGTCCGTATCAGAACAGAAGTACCGTACACGAGGTACGAGTATTTCCACGATTCAAGGCTCACTAGGGCGCTAGCAGTATCTCTTGGGAAACACTTTTGTTACAGCAGTTACTAGAGCTTCGCAATTGTGCATACCGGCACTGTACTTCCGGACCGGCTCGTTACGAAAGGTACGCCAAGACCTATGAGAACTACAGCGGTCACCCAAAGCACCCTTGGGTTTGGGCGATGACAGGGGTGGCATGAACTTTTTCCAGAGTTTCAGCAGTCCAGGAGATAGGGCTATGGTTCCACATTTCCCGTTCCACTTGCCAGTATTCTCTATTAACCGATCTACAACCATCACCCCGACAGCGACATTTATTAGGCCATCGCCCCGCACGACAAACTCTTTCCGCACCACAGCGCTATATCAAACCAATACACCACTCCCGTACAATTACCGTACCGAATCCCCGCTTCCCGCCCATCTCCAAAACAACGTTGACACCGCCCCGGAATCAACAACGATGTCCTGGCCCGGCTACACACGGTACCTGCAAATCACTATTTTCCATACAGTTTTCTTCCAGAATGGGGTGGTACAAGGTCCCTCAACCAGTGGCTGTCATCCCCCCCTCTCTCCCTTCCGTCCTTTAAAACACTTGGCCTATCAGTGCACCTTTTTGCTACCACGCATTTTGGTGGAAACCCTTTGGATACTGCTGGTCGGGAGTGCACTGTACTAGTACCACCGAAAAAAAAAGAAATTTATTTGTGAGCGACCCTTTGTTTTTTTAAGACTATCCGCGGCCTGGAGTCTCCATCGATATGTACTCGAGTACGGTATTTTCTCGCTTAACGGTATCATATTTTGGGTGTTTGGTACGCCGCGGACCTAGAGAATCGTTTCAAACATCACCTCGAGAACTGGTGTTTTGGGCGCTGCGGAATAGCATTCACGGGACACTGAATTCAGTGGCTTGCCAAGCGCTAACTAAACGGAGAGCTTCTGAATAAAAAAATAATAAAAAAATAGAAAAAAGGATTCACAGCCCTCCGCGACAGTGAACATGCGTGGGGGTTTGGTTGTTCGCTGCTGCGGTACCGGTATGCGAAACGTTCGGACGGTACTTGCATGCCTGTCCCTCAGCCAAGGATGGTGCTGGTATTCAAATCTTTTGTACTGTACTGTACCTACACTCGAGTACTAACTAAATTTTATGGTATTGAGAAGGTTTTCCCTCAACTTATCCCTTCTCCCCTGGCCCTGGCCAAAGCTATCCCTTGGGTTGCCTTGTCTGAGACAATCAAATTCGCCGTCAGGCCGGCTTGGCCCGTCCTGGAGCAATTTGAACTTTGTGATTTGCTGAGGAAATTTAAACTCGCCAAGAGTGCTGAGTCATTTAGGCACCGAAAATCCGACCTCCCGACCAAGTTTACATTGTCGAACCCAGCCTCAGCGCGCCTGGGGACAACGAATTTGATTGTTTCGGGCCGCCCAGGGGATAGCACAAGTACCATGGTAGCCTTGTCAACCTCCTTCCCTTCCACACTCATTCATATCACATTGATCGAAAGTCAATCTCATTTACAAGTACCATAAAAGTACGGTACTCCATGAACGGTATACGGAGGTAGAGCGGGTGGGTTTACCCCCACCCCCTTATTCTCTCTCTCCCCTCTTCTTTACAAGTACGAGTACATCTCTTTGAAAAGTGCTGTGTGCTGCTGGGGCTGAATAACTTCCCTTCTCCATTTTGTACAAGTACCGGTCCTCGTATCCGGCATAGAGTACCGTACCGTACGATATCTGAAAATGAAAGGGCTTTTTCTTCGCTCGTTGGGTGGCTGTGTAATGGTGGCCGTGTGTATGATGGCGCTGTAGCCAGACCCGCATTGAGGACCGTGAGCGGTGGATACGCTATGACAGTACTCGTCCGGTACCGGTATAGTTGCTTGTGTGAGTACGGAGTTCATGTACGAGCTCTGTTCTGTTTGAACGGCGTTTTACGTGGAACCCTTGATTTATCTTCCTGAGTGAATCAAACACGTGTGTGAAAGAGATGAGGTT